>NW_026853144.1:0-17152 GCF_026571515.1 Ruditapes philippinarum
GGCATAATGGGTCTTCTCAAAGGGCAGATAAATGTTTAATTGATATTCCATTAGAGTAATTGTCAGTCACAATGTCAGAATAAATGCTGATCATTCTTAACTTGCTGAATTTGAATAAGAATTTGTGTACTGGAACACTTTATGGGATTTCAATATCAAAAATAATAAATTTTCAGTTACAAGCATGGCATGGTCTGATCATGCAGATGTGCTGGCTCTATACCGATATGAGGCTAATCATTTTTGTGTCGTACCAGGTACAGCATTGGACTGTGAATCAGGCTGCCCAGGTTCAATTCCCGGTTGGTGCAGGCCACTTTTATTGTAATTCATCATGAAATTTTTTCTACCGCCATTCCCTCTGTACCTCTGCTCTGGCATTTACTGAAGTTATCAGGTCTTTGCAAAAAGTGAAGGCACATTTAGTACTGGTAAACTGCTTGACAACATGCATTATTACTAAAGACAGTACAGCAGCTGAACTGTGCTCCGATGAATACAAAGTGTCTTAAGAGGGTAAACACCAGCCTGTTCTTGTGCCAAACTGGTTAATGGTAAAAATCATTAGTTTTTTGGGGGTAACTTTGGATAACACTGTACTTTTATTATTTCATTTACTGGTATGGTGACAAACAATCTCATGATATCAATACACTTGTATCAATTACCAATGAGTTTTTTATGCAAACATAAAACTTATCTTTAAATCAAATTATTATTTATAATTCAATATAAGTTCATTCTTTTATTCTAAGAATTTCTGTTACTTCCTGTATTTGTAGGTCATAACCTGTCAAAAGATATTTATAACACTTAGTTTAGTTTTCGCTTTTTTTAATCTACTGTATTGGTTTAGTTCCCTAATAATATTATCTGAGGTACAGGTCAAGAGTTCAATAATCTCTGAATTACAATCACAGAAATAATTTGTTTAATGAAATGGCTCCTCACTCAGCCACACTTGATATACTTGTGTAAGGCAGTTGTTGCTGCTCTTGCAATTATAGGGACCCATCATCAAGTCATATCTGATCTAATGGACTTAGAGCACCAACAATATGAATAATACCTTAATTACCTATAATACCCTTGATATTATAAATGCCAAGTGAGCCTCTAATATCAGTGAGGATGCTTAGCATTTTCATACTGAAATGATTTGAATTAAGAAGATTATCTAAATAAACAATGAACAAGGCATAACACAAAGCATGCCAAGTCCATCTGTGACATGTTTTTGGTAAAGGTTTGGTACTTTCAATATATATTTAAATGGTCTCTTCACTATAATCCACACATATACCCGGTAATACAAATGAAAAGTTCATGCAAGCAGTTCTTTCATAACAGCATTGAACATAGATACACATCATGAAACCTTCAAAATACAGAAGTTATTTTCTTTGTAAATACCACCTTCCTTGCTCAAAAATTAGTTATGTTCTAGAAAATTAGCAGAATTAACTTGAAAAATCCCACCTCCTGTACAGGAAGCATATCTGGTCTGTATGCTGGCTGTCTGTTTACGTTTTTTTCAGCAAGGTAGAATTATTGTAAACTGTTCAAACAGCTAGGTAAATGAAATAAAAACATTCTGCCTTTTTTCAACCCCTTTGATTGTTGAAAGCAATTTTAAATAACAGACCTGTGCCAAAGATACAGATTTCAATTTGATGGCATAAATGTGCAGGCAGACTGCCTGATTTTCCATGTTTTCTATTATGAGTACTGCTGGAAATGTTTTAATGTTAAATTGTGGCAAGAAAGTCAGCTGGACATTGACAACACCACTTCCCTAGAAAATGACCTACAAACCAATCCTGAGGCTTATATATAAAAAAACATGCTGACAGTTGCTAATTACAAAATATTATTGTACAAATAATAATCTATATACAATGTACTTCTTTTGGTAGAGTCAATGACAATTAGTACATAGAATGGCTACCTTTATTTACCGCTTCAGCTGCTAATTGCCTTGTTGAGAACTATTTATAGCAAAAATCAATTTTCATACAAATTGATAAGAAAAATATAGAACATTTTACTAATGATGCCTAAATCTAGCTATCTTAAAGTAGTCACATGATTACAAGTACTTCATCATAGAAAACATTAAATTTTGTTATTTAATATTTCATTGGAAATATTATTAATAAATATTATTTTTATTTTGTACCTGTTAGGACAACTTGAATATATTTTTCACAGCAAATACAACATTCCTTGTATTTCACCACCAACTGAGTTATTATTTGACATCAAGTCAGTATTGTATTGTTATTTTGCTGATTAAGCATTTAAATAAAATATGTATTGTATATAGAGTCACTAGGTGCCCTTGGGTACTGTGGTAGTTAATGTTTTCATAAATTTATAATAATGAAATATTGTTTACTTTCACGACCTTAATTTACTGGTATAATCTGTCGCATCTTTACTCAAAAGTACACAATACAGTTTATTGCTGTGTTTCAGAATGTTTTGGATTGCAGAGACACAGTGCTTATGAAGAGTAGTAAAAAATCCAAGATATGAAAAAGAGTTGTTGGTATTTATCTGTTTAATACATGTATCATAAATTGTTTATCATTTGATTTTCCCTACCTACATCTCCCTACCTACTTCAAAACAATCAGCAAAAGAATCACTTTTCATGCAATTCATATTTTGTTGTTGACAATCAAATACATTTAAATATTTATTAAAGGCTGTGCATTCCTGCCTGCAGGCTCTTTTGATTTCAAAGACTAGTAACCAGTCAAAAAAGATTTTTTTAAAAGACACAATTAAAATTTTAGAAGCATGACACAAAATTATCGAATTTAATCATGATAGTATAAAACTGCAAATCTTCGATCTATTACCCTTACCTTATAATTCTTTTTTTATTTATTAAATTTTTGCAGTGGACATTTAGATTTTTCCTTTTTTAAAGAATGTTGTAAAAGCATCATTCAGACCTTTTTCCTTCCATAATATTTTCTTTTAAATTCATAAATTGTAATTCCCAACCTGCAATCTCAACTCTCATGCAACATGTTCCAGCAATTTTCCAATAAAAACATTTGAACTGATTCCTGTTCCTTTTCAACAATCTAGTTTTTTTCAGTCCCCAGTTACAGATTTCTCATTAATAAATATTTTCCAACAATCGAAAAATCTCTCAATTTTTAAGAACACTTAATTATTCCATAAAAAATATGTCCATTCAATGCTTACCATACACACTGGTGCAATTAAGATTGCAAATAAATTTGTATGAAACTTTCCTCAATGAATTCTTAACCCTTTAACCTGTTGAAACCACAAATTCTCAGCCTTTGCTGCCAAACCAGTCTGCAAATCCATGTACAGTCTGACCCAGCTCTTTGCTGTTGATAGCTCAATTTTTGTCTTCTGATATAAAATGCCTTGTTCTTTGAATGAACTGCTGTAAATTTAAGGCAGAGCAAATCCATTCCACAAATTCAGCAAAAAAAGGTTTTCTAAATGCTAACTGGAGAAACTGATGCTGAATAAGTACTGACAGAGACCACATAGTTTGTCTTACAAAATACAATCAAATTGGTATTTAAGAGATACTTATTGTTTATATTACTTTCAACACATCAGGAACTTCACAGCAATTTCAGACTCATTTTTTAAATATCAAAAGGACAATAAATATTGAAATGATTGAATCAAAACGAATATTGTTTTACTTATATTTCCATTATTCTAAAATTACAAGAAAAACATTGCAACCTTTAATAACACTTTACATTTGTATTAATTCATTGATTTTATTTATTTCCTTTTGATTTAATTGTATTCAATTATTTTCATCATGAAAATTTAAACCTGCTTTACTAAGCATTGTTTTATAAAACCTATTACTAAATTAAACATAAAAGACTGATAATTGAACAATCTAAATTACACCTACTTACCCCAACTGTATAAATTCCAGAACTTTTCTTGTTCACCTCTTTATTGTAATCAATATTGTTTCAATGAAAAACAGACTGTGTTTCATATATAACCAATAATATTATTTATGTCAAACCAAAATTTTTAAAAAATTGTCCAGTTTGCATTAAAAAAAAAATAATTCCAAATCAAACAAATATTTTCACAAATACAGAAATTAAAACAACTGAACGTCAACTTTTGATGCAATTAAAGCTGAATTTGTATCAAAGTTCTGGAAGAAAAATTATATGAAAAATTATTAGTTTCATAAAATCCAATATCCGTAACAAGCCATGTGACAAGATAGAGGAAAAGTTTCATTAGAATTACTCGAAACACCACCTAGACCCAATATTGAACATTTCACAGTCGCAGTATGACCTGTCGTGATGATTTAACTCTACACACAATTCCAATAATGCTTTCACAAGCTCTCTGTGTAGGTGCCGCTAGCCGTAATCACCTTTTTTTAATATATTATCTATAAAATTTGATTTGGTAAGGTATTAATTGGTGCAAAATATAGTAGCATATTAATATCACGCTTTTTGTAAATGTCATGTGTTTCATAACAAAGATCAATATATATTGAATTTTAACAAAACATCTATATGCAACACTAAATTATCCATCAATTCAGAGTAAGGGACTGTAATGGTATAACATTTATCCAGTGACAATATATGGGAGATACTGCAATTCAGAAGTCAACAGTTCAGGGTCTACAATGACGGCATGGATGTGAAATTGCTCCAGACAGAAATTGTAACTTCCGACGGTATAGACCTAGCTGACATATGAACACCAAATGTCACTTGCCAAGTCTATAAATTATGGCGGTATATGAAAATATTATTATTCTTTTTCAGTTTCTTCCAAAAAAGCCCTGGATGTTTATGTTTTCAAAACTAAATTCAGACTGATCATCCAGCTGGTCTCTTTTGCAAAATTACACAGGAAACAATTGTCAACTGGCAGTAAACATTGTGCCAAATGTTATCCTGTTAATAATTGCTGATATTGCCTGACCAAATAAATGATCCATGAGTGCCGCTGACTTCTTACTACAAGTTTAAGAGTCACTGTCAGCTGATTAAATCAGCAGCGGGAAGTGACCAAAATGCTGGTACAATCATTTGTAAAAACATTGACAGGTTTTCTAGAGGAAACCAATAAATCTTATCACAAACTCTGACAACCAGTGATTGAGTTAACTTCACAAATGGAAAATCATAATGTAACTCCGGACATTCTAGTACAAGTCAAACAGTCAATAATGAAAATGGAAGTGAATTCATATCATTCTATGTGGTGTTTATTTATAGGCTTTTGACATTGAAACAATTGATATTCATATGTGGCCAGGAATGACATGTCTAATTGTTGTTGGTATTGAGCCACTAGCTATCCAACATCGACTTATATGAAGTTAACTATCTGCTGTATTATTTTAGCATGTTGCTCAGTTATAAATTTAAAGCAAGCCAAGGTAAATTTTAAAGGAGCTCCACTGAGGTCCAAAATGCAGAAAAACATAAAAAGTTTAATTCTTTAATAAAGATGAACTGTGGCACTTAAGAATGATTGAGCATTTACAAATTACAGAAGTTTAGTCCTAAAACAAGTTATTTTTGTTTGCGATAATATTAGACAGTTTGGTATGTATATAACTTATTCATGTGTGATGATCCAGTTACTCCCAATTTGAAGAAGTTTAGGTTGCTTTCAAGAAGAAATTTAGTAATGATAAGCAGTACATGCATCACTGAGGTGCTTTGTTTTTAAAAACCAAAAATCAAGAACCATATGAGCAGCGCCATGACAAAACCAACGTAATGTGTTTGCGACCAGCATGGATCCAGACCAGCCTGCGCATCCACTCAGTCTGATCAGGATCCATGCTGTTCGCTTACCAACCCTATTACAAGTATAGAAACAGGGAACAGTATGGATCCTGATCAGACTGTACGGATACGCAGGCTGGTCTGGATCCATGCTGGTCACAAACGCACTATGCTGGTTTTGTCATGGCGTGGCTTAATTATCTGTTTCTGCATCACACAAGTACATGTATGTCCGCTTTAGACAAAGTAAGAAATTCATCTCAGAAAAATGTGAAAGGTCCAAACATAATGATAAGCAGGGTAGACCTAGTTCTGTTAATGTACCGATGCTCCTAAAAAGATCTTATAGTGAAGATCATGATCACATTTTTATTATGCATCTGACATTATTCAATCTGAGACTGTGGAAGTCTTGATGGAGACAAGAGTATAAATGTTGGGTGTCCTAACTGGGTTAATTTTTGTTCTTTTAAAGCAGGGGCCAACTAAGGGCAGCTTCTCCATATAAAAATTTTATAAAGTTTCCCTTTAAAAGGAAAGGCTTGCACAGAACTTTGTGCCTTCATCCCAACCCTTTAAAATTGTTCTTTTTTTGGGGGTTTCAATTTATTATCACATTTTTTTTTTTGAATTACGGTATTTGTATATCATAAAGAATTTATTTAGTTGTGTTTTTTTTTTTTTTGGAAAACCGAATATTTTTTTTGTCAAAACGATTTAGATCTATTCTCTATTGTATAAAACTAATAAAGAAAATGATCAATCGTAAAAATATTAACGTTATACTGAAGGAAAACAAGTGTGCACATCTCATTTCCCCTTTTTCGCAGGGAAATCATTCCTTTGCTTTATAGACAAGTAAATGCACTAAAATACTTCGTTCAACTATGATACATAGATCAGCACGTGGCAAGGTTAATGATATGCATGGGCTATTTTTAGATTACCTCACCAAGAAGTTGAATCTAAATATAACTCGATCATGCGTGATTTGGTAAGCAGGACCACCCTTTGAAGACGGAGTAATAATATCTGTCATATTTTGCGGTTCGGATCGGAATATCCGTCCCGAGGTGACCCGCCCATGGGCGGGTGACCGAGGGACGGATATTCCGATCCGAACCGCAAACATATGTCAGATATTTTTTCTTGCATATTCTACCATATTCCATTATATGTTTAATTCTTTATCTTTAATTTCAATGGAAATTTATATCATTTCAACCGTTACTACTTTCTAACAACAGTGTATGAATTACAACTTCATTCATAACGGTAAAATGACGTCATCCTAAGCGTGCCATTGTATAGCACGCGACTCATCTGGCACCCCCCATGCCAGATGAAATTTCCGGCATGGGTAAAACTAATGGAAACGCCAGTCTGATATGCAAGAATAATACTACAGTCACCATTCTCTATTGTATAAAACTAATACAGACAAAAAAACAATTATAAAAGAAACTAACTTTTGCGTCTTGAAAAACAAATGAAACGGAACAATTTCGTTTATAATTTATTACGGTTTAAACCGATAAATCAAGTAAAAATAGAAATCCTATTTATATACACAAACTGGGATTACCGAAGTAACTAAAATAACTTAGATTTCCGTAATATTACTCCGCAGTATGACGGAATCGCCCCGATTGTCACGATTGCAATCGGAACTACATTGGCTATTATCATTAATCCGAAGACTGACGGAAAAGGCCGAAAAGTTGCGATTGGCATGATTGCAGCTGGTTTGCTGTTCAATCATGCACCAACAGATGTAAGCAGGAAACCACCTAACCGTAACAAGTTTTCCAGATGAAATGGCTTGCAGCCGTGGCTGCAAGCCAAAAATCATGCAGTTTATCCCAAAATAGATGAATTGAATATTTACTTGGAGACCTTAATTAAGACATTATGAGTATCAAGTAGCCTATGCATTTTACGACAAGATTGTGGAATTAAATTATAGTGAGTACACAGTCGTCATGTTAAAATTATGGTTTAAATTTAGTACTGTATGAAATTGAATATAGTTTTGCAGACCTATGTGGATGTGAAATACTGTAGGTGTCCCCCTCCATCTGGTGGGGGTACGGGGGGGGGGGGGGGGGGTCTCCCCCGGAAAATTTTGAAAAAATTAGATGTTAAATCGTGGGCTCTGGCATGTCTTGAAGCATCTTTTGCACGTAAAGCATGAAGTATTTTCAAGTCATTTTTCCCTATAAATTGATAATCATATAGCTGCTCGTTTTACTTTTTAACTTATTTCATTATAACTTCGCACAGATTTGTGAAGAAAAAAGGCAGTGTATGCCTTGTAGTTTTCTTATTTTACACTTGCATATAAACATACACAAAAATTTTTCCATATGTAGTTTGATTAAGGATGCAGATCATGAAATTGGTTTATGTATGAATGCCCGTTCAATTGTAAAACGCCTTTAAGCAGATAACAAGTTTTTTTTAGCATTTCTCATCAAATCAGTTTGGTAAGAATGGCTTTTCTCTTAAGCCTTCAGTCTTATTTATCCAAGTGTATGTATTTGACTTACTCATAGATATATTTTGTTGCCCACAAAAAATATGGCCTCAATGATGGCTGCTAACGCGTCCCTGTTCTTTTGTACTTGCTGTCGACAGGCCATTGATCTGAACTCGACCACATTCTGCTCTTCCTTCCAGATGCGTACAAAGTGGTCGGCTCTTGTGTTCTTTTGAGTGTGTGTGCCCATGAACGACTTTTCTTGCGTTGCTCCAGTCAATCAAAGGACGAGCAACCACCACATTTTCAGCCGCATTAAAGGCAAAACATGGAGCACAAAATACCCCATCAAATAAAGGGATGTACCTTAATTAAATAGATGGGTGCTTCTCTTGCTCAAACACAAAGTCCGGCACTCGTCTATTTGTTGCCTTTTTCGAGTTCTCTTAGAGGTGCAACCCAACCTGTATGTGACTAGAACCATTCGTGAGGACAACATTTTTCTTAGAATCTGGCATTCTTAGTCGGCTTCTGATATCAATACTTCCGATATCCAGGAATCGTGCTCCCAGGGAGCTTCTAGCGGTTCTCGAGGGGAGAAGAAGCAGGGGGAGACAAAGAGGAGGAGGTAGACGGAGAAGAAGAAGGGAGAGAAGGAGACGCGCAATGTTGTCTGATTTGCTGATCACAGGAGGGTCACATGCCAGGTATTGTGAATTCTGTTTTGTTTCTGCCTGGTCAGATTCATTATCAACTTGAATGGGGTCCTGTTTTAGGACCATAAGCAGGGTCGCTTGTCCTGGAATTTGGCGTATGTTTCTTTTCATTTTGACAACTAACAACACACCAAATATTAAATTTTGCCCTGAGTTGATGATTTTTAAAATCTTGATCTAGAACTTAAACTATTTAAAGTCGTTTTTAAATAGAGCTATTCCAAAGGAAACGATTTAGAAAGGATTGGTCTAAATCTTTAAGAAAAGTCTTAATAATCTTTATTTTCTGAGAATGTAACCAACGATAAGTTGTTATGATAAATTAATGCTGAGCTTTTCATTTATCTCTGTGCAATAAGTTTGTAAATGCTTCGTGTTAACGAGAAAATTAAATTCCTATTGCACATGTTATATAACGATAATTAATAGAAACGTCATACGATAGTGTGACGCAATCATAGTTTACACTAGTAAACAGTATGACGCAACAAAATATTTTGTAAACAGAAATGGAGATCTAGATCTTTAGCTATAAAATTATTAAAACTTAGATTTTCTCAACTTTATTTTTTTACCTTCGGATTTTTTTATACGCAATTTCGTATTGTGCGTAATGGGCATAGGCCCTTGAGTATACAAATAAATATTTAATGGAGGGAGATTATAAGTTTAAAGAATCGCAATGAAAGAGTTATTAATTTTGTACAATTTTCTTCCCTCTTGGAGAGCATCCTAATGGTTTCCATTCTGATTTTAAAGAAAGATGCATAGAGCAGCAGTTTGGCAATGCACATTTATTAATTTTAACATTGTTAGTTAAAATCATTGCCTCCTCAATTTCAGTTACCATATAAATATAAACAAATCATTTATTTCAACATAGTTGCTGAAGCACACATCATTTTTTATTTCAAACAGTTTGGCAGGCATTAGAAGATCTTGTCAAAGCCAGTACAACAGGAAGTTAATGTCAATTTAGAGTAAGAGTTGCTTAAACCTTATTGTTTGTATTTTTTTTTCCGCATACCAGATAAAAGCCATATTTAGGCATCTTCCAAATGCACAAATATGTTAAAGATTTTCATTCTTTTCATGAATGTCCCAAAAGTGTGAGGATTTCTCCCTGGAATCAGCTCAACTATATATCTAGTTACGATTTTAATGGAGAACACAATGGACATATTTATTACTGTATGAAATAAAAGTTAATGTGTTAAAAGGTTTTGTTAAATATTGCAACATTTAGCTCGACTATACACAGTACTCATGTTGGCGTCTGCTTCCATTTTTTGTGCATTTCGTGTTTAAATGTTTTTCTTTTTAGGGATGATGATGATGATGATGATGATGATTATAAGGATTATATATATTTTGGAGAAGCAGATTAGGAAAATGACCAGAAATTTTGCACACAAGTTATTGGTCCAGGTCTCTAACAAATGGTACACAAATCTTGACTTTTTTTAAGTCCTGTCATGTCAAAAACCTAAGTGAAGTCCCCTTAACAGTAAAGAAAGATTCATTTAATGTTATTTTGTTTATTTTTCTTTAAGTTGTTTTTTCTATTACATACCAATAAAAGATCATTCACTTTCTTCATGATATATTCTATTAACAAAAGAAGTATCATTCCAATAGTTATGTCTAAATTATAAGGAATTTAATCTCAAATTAGCAATGGATGAACATAAAATTGACAGTGTTTAAGAAAGAGAATGTTGAGCTTCCAAGTGTTGCAACTACATTGTCCATTAATCACCCTCAGAGTCCCCACCATCAAAGAACAACTGGCACTTTGACATTGGGACTTAATTGATTAAGCATTTACTTTTTGTTTGGTTTGGTTTTGTTTGGTTTTATGGCACACAATATAGGTCATATGGAACTGCCAAAACAGGAAAAATGATTCTAGCTAACCTTAGAGGGTGTTACAAACTTACAGCAACTACAGGGGTCAACATGACCTCACCTGCTGGAGTTCAGAGGTGCATAGACTCCAGTAATTCAAATCCTTCAGTTGCCTGTTATGATCGAGCATGGACAAATGATGGCTGCAATTCTGATGCCAGCCCCTCAGCCACAGGGGGGACAAAGCGCTGGCAAAATCCTCAAACTGCTAATGCTAAAATCTCAATTTTCCTACACTACAGATATCATGATATCCACCATATTTTCAGCATAAAAATAAAAGCAATTTTGTTCTTCAGGCATTTTAAACTGAACAAAGGCAACTTAAAACAGTTATAGTTCTTGTGAAAGAAATGAGCAAAAAAAAAAGTAGATCTCAAAGGATGACCTTAAAACCAATCATATTGCTGACGTATTAAATCAGAGAACAAATAGTTCTGAGTAAAATTCCATTAAATGCACTTATGTTCGTACATTCAATACGCTTAAATGAAATAAAGGAATATGGGAATTCAATAATAAATGTTTGTTGACAGAGAAAATAGTGATTCAAATTGTGACAAAGCTGAGCTTCTCATATAATACATGGATCAATAGCATTGCTGCCAACATGGCTCAACGCACCATTTTATATCAGAAATCACATCAGGGAAAATAATTCATACATTTTAACAGTTTTTTTTTGTTCCCATGAATTCTCACATTATTTGAGTAGAAAAGATTTGTCACAGAAGAGTGCTTTTAATGGGTGTTACAATTTGATGTGTGTTCTTGATATCTGAGATGGTGTTTTCATCATGAACATTAGTAAACAAGATCATAGTGTCCCTGAATTGTCTGCTTTTATCAGAATACTGAAACACGCAATCTATCATTTGGCTTTGCTAAATATAAGTTCTGATTAAAATGATAGATCATTTAAATTTATGTTATCTACATAATGCTCATACTAACTAAGTGCCTGCAAGGGAATGTTCAAAGTATCGGCACTATATATCTTGAAGTAACTGAAAATTTAACTACTTATAGAGATAATTATCTAATTCTTCAGTCACTAGGTAAGTATGAAAATTATGTAAGTTTTACATATGTTGATAAACATATAATTATCTGTCATTTAACTGGTAACAGAAAACTTCCTCTGACATATATAACAACTTTATATAAAATTATCAGAAAACAGTTGGCATTTTCAGGCAACTTTAAGTGTTTTTGAGAGATAGATATTTATTTAATAGAAAACATATCTACTTGATCAGATAAACATCTGTTATTAAATATGTTAACAAAAAACTAAAGATAATTAATGTGATTATTACATGGTAGGTGTAAAAGAAAGTCCTTCAAGAAGTATAGAATTTATAATGGGGACACAAAATTTTCTGAAATTTGGGTTCTGCATATCATCTTATTAAGGTAACCATTTGAGCAATTAAGTTCAAAGGTTAATGTTTTTATAGTGGACAGAAAATTTGGAGACAGACGGACCAACCAACCAACCAATCAGACAATTTTAGTGATTCCAGTATAGGCCCGCACATTTATGTGGCAGGGTTTAATTAAGTGGTGTTAACAGTTTAGATTTATGAAAAAGAAACAAATTTGGTGAAGATTCATCAACCCAGACTCTGCTTTATATCAATCTAATTTGTAAAACATATTCTTGGACAATATCATGAATAAGGTTACTTTTTTAAGTCTTTGCTTCCTTTTTAATTAAACGAAAGCTGAGATAGTATTATCTTAAGCAAATCAAATACAATGCCATGATTTGTTTGGAGAAAATGGATTAATTTACCTAATCAAGGTGGCTGATTAATTATGGATTTAGCCAATGAATAATAATGATTCAAATATCACTTAAAGGAATACAGTGGAGGGGTCACAGGGGGTGGGGAGGGATGAAAACAAATAGAAGTAAGTACCAGCTGTAGAACAAAACATATCAAGAATGCCCCACCATATGAAATTTAACTCCAAGTATATTCTCGACCTGGGTGTTGCGTGTAACCATCTGAGCCTGTTAAAACTTCTGCCAAATGTTTTAACAATCCATCAAAGAATAAAAAATATTTAAGCAAAAATGGAAAGTGGACATAAATAGTTTGTTCCTTAACCTTCAACTACAACCTTGACCTTGAAGTGTGGATCTTGCACATGGCACATTATCTAACTGTAGATAATACATATGCAAAATATTTACACAATCCATCAAGTAATGAGACAGTTATAAGCACTATAAGATTTGTCCTTTGACCTCAAAATATGGCCTTGACCTTGAAGATGTAGACATGGGTCCTGCATACACAACACATCATCTACTTATGGTGATAATGTGTACCACTTTATTTTGGAATCCCATAATGGATGCAGAAACTGTAGCCTTTAAACAAGCTTCAGATGCACTAAAAACACTTATATTAACCCCTTGCTGTGACCTTCTCCTTTAATTTTGGATCTTGTATGTGACAAGTCCACTTCTTATGGTGATCAAGTGTATGCATTCTTTTTATATCTCATCATGCATGCAGAAGTTAAAGCCTGTCACAAACTAATATATAAGGTTCATTTCTTGTTGTGACCTTGGCCTTTGAGCTAAAACCCAACACATTGTCTACTTTCATTTTGAAATCTCATCATGCATGCAGAAGATGGACCAGACACAAACACTTAAACACTGTATAGCAAATGCGGTAAGCTCAATCCCCAGTGGTGACCTTGACCTTTGAGCATGGAACCTAGGTCTTGCACATGACATATGTGTGTAGCAATGAAATCCTGTCATGCATATAGAAGTTATGGAGCGAACATGCATAAACACAAGGACAAAGGTAACACTATATACAGGCCACTTGATCTCCCATTTTATAGCAAAACAAAGTATTTGATCTTATCATCATGACTAAACATTCTGAATCATCATTTATGATTTATGATCTATATAATTAGATGACATGCTTCAATATACTACGTAAGTTTTTTAATGATTCAGTTTCCATTAAAGTATCTGTTCATATCTTTGACTTAAAAGTTGCATGACTTGCCTCATTTACAGAATTCATGAAATTGCATGAAATCAATTTTCTTCAATGGCTATGTCTGACAACAAATAGATTCAATTCCATTTCTTACATAAAACCAGAATGATGTTTCATCTTATAAACAAGAGATATAAAAGAGCCACTGTGCTCAACTAACCTCCCCTGCTTGATGGTATAACATACAATGGCACATCAAAAGCAGGACGGATTCAATCATATCAAAGAATGTGAAGTCAAAAAGTAATACATATATTAGCTTCAAGCCTTGTAGTTATAGTAGTAGATATTTAACAAGAAATTCCTATGTAAAACATATGACACTCAGGACTACTCAACTGTCATTGATTCAGTCCAAAGCATACATGCCATAACGTCCCGGATGCCCGGGACAGTCCCGGAAATAAGGTGTCTGTCCCGGAGGTGTCCCGAATATGATGAATTATGTCCTGGTAAATAAAAATCTAAAATAATCTACTTTGAAGCAAGAAATTTTACATTTTTATATAATTTTATTGTCAAGTTTTTTATAAACTGGTCTAGAACGCTAATAACAAATGATTATACCCAAACAGCATTGCAATGGTGACACTAATCCTTTGATTGGTATATCTACGTGCCCCTTCCAACAAATGAAATTTTAATTGAAAATTCAAAGCAAGCACTTTAAGTCCAATGCTTACATCTAGAAGATTGAAAGTTTCATAAAAAAATAATTATGTTCAACAGAAAAATTAAAGTTCAACAGAAAAACTAAAGTTCAACACGTTTTTAAACCCATCTTCAAGTATTCAGATAAAAGTCTGACCCAGGGAAAAAGAACTAAAATCATTCAGGGCTACACAATAATTTACTCTTGCAGACAGATGTGAATTATCAAATCAGACAAAGAAAAGAGGGTTTTTTTTCCCAATCATAAGAAGAAATATATACAAATTAACTGAAATAGATTGTTTATACCATTTTATCTTTTAAGAAGTTAATTTGTTTATATTTTATTACATGCATAAATCTATGAAACATCTTTGATTATTTGAATAAGTTGTAAATAAAGCCTTAAAATAGATCAGAGTATAATTAATACACTATCAAACATCAAAATTATTTGAAGAAGGAATGATATAAGCAAAAAATAAAATACATATCTGTTACGAAAGATACTTGTTGACAGTGTACTGGCATGCGAGCAGTTCCCGTACAGAAGCAGTTACACCCGTATTTTCGTTTAAATGCTGGATTTTTACTTGCATTCTTCAAAAATTGATATCAATTAAATCAAGCAGATGTATAAACAAGACAAAATCTAACTGTCAGCTTGGCAGTATGTATAAAAAAATCATTTTAAATCACTTTAATCTGTACATGACCTTGTAAACTTTGGGGATCCGTCCTTGTGCCCATGCCCAAAAATACTTAGAATGTGAGGCCTGTTAAGGGTTTTCCACTAATACCATCTGGGAACAGAAAAGTAGGCAATGCGATGAAAACCTGTTTACTTTTTAGAATTTTGACCTATATTACTACTGTTATAATGTAAATTTTATTATGCAAGTTTTTTAATTAGTATTGTAATTATACCTATGCATTGTTATGTTAATGTCATTTCAACTTTATGTACATTGTATTGTATGTGTAATATGTAATTATTTTTATATTTTTCCTTAAGTTAATATGGTCATGTTTAGTATCAAAATGATCATATGTTTTTATAGATTTTTGTTAAAAACATTAATTACAGTAAATTGCAAGTTTACTTCAATAAGGAGCTTTTTCTTAAAAATTGTTTTTAAACATATAAAAATTTCCCATATTATAAAAACAACTCTAAGTAAAATTTTTTAATACAATGTGGCATTTTAAGTCTTCCTGCTTAATAGTGGCACTGATTAGTTACAATTACTCTCAAAGGCTTAAGTCCAAGCCAATTTGTTTATTATACATACAAGGAAGCCAGGGTGATAACTTTTCACAAACACAAATAATAAAAAGGTGATTTGTTGTTAACTTATGTTTGCATAGTTAATGGAAATGGCTTCCTGTTATTTTTCACAGCTTTCGGCACTTTTCTGTATAAAAACTTGGTGGATTTTTCTATGGATATCATTCACCATCCATCGTTTTAAAAATAAAGTTGTGTTTAAATTTATATTGGATTTTGGAATTTTATATTAATTTTCAGTTTCCCCACCCAGTCCAAATCTGCGTTATAACAGGTGGTGGGTACAGTGGTTGGTCTGATGCACCCAGCGAATAGGTACAACCTTCGAAGTGCCGGAGATCCTTCGTCTTCGCCAACAACACCAGTTGCAGCACCAGTTAGACCTCCAAGACGACATAACTCATTTGTAACTTTGCCAATAAATCCATTCCATACCTCAAGCCCCAGTACATCTGGACAAGCAACACCGGCAGTTGAAGCCACAATGTCAACCTCCAGCTACCTCAGCAACATCAAGCTGGATCCCTTTCAAGGAAATGGTTATGTAGATGTTGATACTTGGTTGGAGCAATTTGAGAGATTAGGTGCTAGAGAAGGCATAACTGAGGAACAAAGGTATTTAGATTTACAATACTGCCTGAAAGGTAACGCAGGTCTATGGTACTCCTCTGTGGCTGCTAATGACGCTTCAATCAAAGATTATAAAACTCTAAAGGAAGCTCTAAGTAACAGATTCACAACAGTGGATAAAGATGATATTCCATCAATTCAACAAGGTGAAAGCGAAAGTGTCGAGCAATATTATTATAACTTTATTCGTGCTGTAAAACATTGTAGCCTCACTGAAGGACAAAAAGTTAAACTATTTGTTAAGGGGCTATCATCTGAAGCCCTGACATATGTAAAATTACAAAACCCGACAACCTTAGAAGAAGCCAGGAAAAAGGCTGTGGATTATGAAGGTGCAACAATGCACCAAACCGTAAAAGTAGCTGCTGTCACAACCTCAGCAGATCAATTAGAAACATTAACAGAAAAAGTTGTGGAAAAAGTGGTGAAACAATTGGAACATTTATATAGGCCACAAAATAGACAACCTCGTGAAAATGGGTATCGTAGTCAAGGGCCAGTGCGTCGAAACGAAATTGGTGCTTCCGGGCACCAGCAATCTACCTATCGTAGGCACCAAGATAACAGACAATTCCAGAAGCAAGGTGGAACCAGACAGAACCCTAATGAAAACCAGCAGCAGAATACCTGTCCTTCATGTGGGG
>NW_026853145.1:0-114727 GCF_026571515.1 Ruditapes philippinarum
CCCCTTTTAAAATAATATGTAACACTTGAGTTTACAAAAAAAAAAAATATTTGTCCGTTATTGAACGCTCCTATTCAACACTGATTCTTAATAATATCATATCACTGCCGGTATTTATGGACATTTTGTTAAATTGTCAGACGAGGAAGTTAAATATGTATTTTCGAGCTTAAAGTGTATAGGCATACGTTTGGTTGCTAAAACTAGAAAGCATGATATCATTTTCGTATAATTTACATTTTTCCTCGCATGCGATTGTGTTCTCTCATTAGCGGGGGAGCTAGTTAAAGTAGGCACTGTGGTTACAAGCAAACCAATGCTAAACATATAGTGAATCAGTTCCCCTTTCTATATATTTCTTGTCAGATTTGCATGATAATGTAGCATTTGTTGGCGATTTGTGACGTCAGGTTTCTGTTGTGAAAGTTGAAACCTACGAAAAGTTTTAGAGCGGAACTAAGAAGGGTAACATATTTTGTATCCCATCAGGCCTGGTCAATTTAATTATTTTTAAATAGACGTGATACAGAATTCAGACTCCTACATAATTATGTTCAAGATACGCGCTTGATTGAAAAGCTATCTAATCAAATCACTTCACTGCTCTTTTTCTCTTAAAAAGAATATAAAATACGACAGTGTATCATGGTTATTATATAAATCTTTGTTGTTAGAATTTATAGAGTGGTTACTGATATTTCACATCAAATGATTTTAATTATTTTAAATAATGGTGTGCAATTAAAATTGCCTTTTTTGACACCAACTTTGTTCTCATTTTTCATCTTAATGGTAACATTTAGCTATTGATCAGTAAGTAAATAAGAATAATCATTTTTTATAATTACCGAGTACATTTCACGCTAATTGTCAGACGAACCCTAAATGACGTCTGTATGGTCATCGCCATTTTGAAATGGGCGTCACGTCAGGTTGCAACGTAAGTCAAGGGGAAAAAAATGAATTTAACATTTTGTCCATATTACCGACTTTATGGAAAAAATGAAAACATGCCTAGAGATATTGACGCCAGGGTTAACATGACATTACTTTAAATAATTTTACTATTATATTTAATAAAAATGGAATATTCAAATTTGGTGGGATTATCTGTTTATGTTATATGTGTTACATAGACAAACTAATAATGCGCACGGGTAAGATGTAACAGACAAAATTATACATGGCACATTTAACAAATATAATGGAACTACTGCAGTACTGTGTTTTCATCATGCAATTTGACATATAAACTTAGTTACGTAATCAAAGACAAATACAATATAAACACTGCGGATGATCACGTGACCAAAATCGTACAATGGGCTCATAAAATGGCGGCCTAAACCCTCGGTAAAAGCAGTGAAATTGAGGTAAGCATACAGTAAACGTTAAATTTATATGTAAAACTAGGCCGCACGGCACCCCTGTATAAAAGCCACGTACTGTTCTGTTATTTGTGACTTTGTAGCTCTCTCTGTTAAGGCCTGAAAGTCGAAAAAGTTTTTTGGGGTGCTGAGTACAATGACCGAACTGGTACTAAAATATGTTTTTTTTTCAGTAAAAGAAACGCATTTCGACCAAATTAGCAATGACATATTGTGCACAATTGGAAGTTTGTCCGTCAAGAAAAATTAACGAACTTGTGCATCTTTTTAAAAACGAGTACAATGGACGAACCAAATTTAATGAGTACAATGGCCCAACGATTTTATTGCCTGTCCTATTTCGTCAAAATTTTCATTGAATTATGCTTGTTTCTCGCTTTCTGTCTTTGAAATCATACAAATATGATACTTGAAAGTGAAAAGTAGGAAGAAGTATTAAATTAAATGAATTCAGTTTGCTTGCTATAAATTCTTTCCATCTTAGACACTCAAGCCGTATGTAGATATATGAGACAGCTATGTACTTGTATGATATGCAATTTACAGACCTATGTTTTTGCAATTTACCGAAACTTGGAAACAATCTCCCACAATGTGCCTTCCCCTTGTGTACATGCACGTGACGACATGAAGCTAATCGTCTTCGTACATAGCTGTCTGATATATCTACATACAGTTTGAGTGTCTAAGATGGAAAGAAAACAAAGAAAAGGTTAATGGTAAATTAAGAAAAACTATTAAGAAAAAGAAGATAGATAAACCTGGAGCAATATATTGCTCCATTATCTGCTATAAGCAGCGACACACAATTTACCCTTTGTGTTGAGAAATGAACGCATTATATATGTTCCTAAATGGGTACAATTAAAGTACAAAATTTCTTATGAGGACAAATATTATGAAACCCGGTTATTATAGCCCCAACACCGTTAAACGCGACATGGGAGCTATATTTACATCAATAAACTGATAGTGTTTCTAACTTCTAATTTATTTCAGTTGTTTCAGAGCAAACAACCATGGCGGAGCAAAACTGCATCAGTGCTAAGAATGTGGCAGTGCGTTTGCGACAAAATCTGAACTTGAGCAACACAAGTTATTCCATGCTAACCCACTCTAACTTGCAGCATCTGCTCAAAGATTTTCGAACTAGGACAATGCTGATTGATCACCTTTCTTCCCATTCCGGCAAATAGAAATACAAATGTGCATATGGAAGATCCTACGTATATAGTCAGGGCTTGAGTAATCACGGATCAAAGTGTGTAATATCAAAGCAAACTCAGTGAAACTTTATTCTTGTCACAAAAGTGCCTCTTATTATGTCATAAGACTTTGTTATGGCCATATCATTATATTTTGTCACATGCAGAAACGTCAATAAAGTTTATTGAGTGAATAACTTATGTTGCTTAATCAGATTTTGTCGCGAACTGATTGCCTGAAACGGTGTTGATCCGCCATGGCTGTTTGCTCTGAAACAACTGAAACACATTAGAATTTTAGAAATACTATCAAATTATTGATGTAAATATGGCTTCCATGTTATGTTTAACGGTGTTGGGAGCTATTATAACTGGGTTTCATAATATTTGATCTCATAAGAAATTTTGTACTTCAACTGAATCCTTTTAGGAACATATGTAATGCGTTCATTTCTCAACACACAGGGTACATTGTATGCCGCTGCAAATAATAGGACAATATATTGCTCCAGGATTACCTTATTTCGTTTTCTTAATCCATTTTCTTTATGTAACCATTTTTGTGTTCTTTCCATCTTTGCCACACAAGCCGTTTGTAGGAATATCAGACAGCTACGTACTTCTTGTGTGATATGTAATTTACAGACCTATGTTTTTGCAATTTGCCGAAACTTGGAAACAATGTCCCACAATGTGCCTTCCCCTTGTGTACTTGCTCGTGACGACATGAAGCTAATCGTCTTCTAGACGACTTGCCATAATGCCGGCAAATAAACACAAATGCCGGCAAATAAACACAAATGCCGGCAAATAAACACATAAGAAATTTCCAATTCCTGTAAAGATATTGAATTACTTAATATGGTGTGATGAAGTATTTAAAGATAATATAAGCACAATTTTAAAATCTAATATATACATTACATGTATATATTTCAAACATATACGCAAACATGTTTTTCATGGAAAGGAACGACTTTTTCTTCGTCTGAAATACAAAAAAGAAACAACAACAACAACAACAAAATCTGACTTTATTTCCAAAATAATTGACAATATTATGTATGTGATTGAAACATATATTTTGCTGGTGAAATGAATTCATTCTATATGATGTACACGTGTGTTACCAAAGCAAAATACTACTACTCGTAAGATGAGAATTTATAGCAAGCAAACTGAATTCATTTAATTTAATACTTCTTCCTACTTTTCATTTTCAAATATCATATTTATAAGATTTCAAAGACAGGAAGCGAGAAACAAGCATAATTCAATGAAAAATTTGACGAAATAGGACAGGCAATAAAATCGTTCGGCCATTGTACTCATTAAATTTAGTTCGTCCATTGTACTCGTTTTTAAAAAGATGCACAACTTCGTTATGCAACTTTACAAAGGATGGAAATAATTCTTGACGGGCAAACTTCCAATTGTGCACAAGATGTCATTGCTTATTTTGCTCAAAATGCGTTTCTTTTACTGAAAACAACGTATTTTAGTACCTGTTCGGCCATTGTACTTAAAACAATTTTTTCGACTTTCAGGCCTAAACAGAGAGATCTACAAAATAACCAATAACAAACTGTACGTGGTCTTTATACAGGAGTTCCGTGCGGCGTAGTTTTACATATAAATTTAACGTTAACTGTATGCTTACTTCAATTTCACTGCTTTTACCGAGCGTTTTGCCGCCATTTTATGAGCCCATTGTACGATTTTGGTCACGTGATCATCCGCAATGATAAACGTATACTAGAGATTGTCAGATAGGACAAATGTCTCTTGACACAGCTTCCTAAACATAGTTTGTGCATTATCTTATTCAAATTCAATAAATTTAGCAAGAATTTTCTAGATTTAAATAAATTTAAATTTTCGCTATCAAAGTATTTAACGGTTCCTGGATGAAACATAATAAAATGAGAAAATTCTAAAGAATGAAAGTAAATCCTTGTTAAGAAGTTTTATCATTTTCCGTATGTTCATATTACATTTTATAAAGTGAATACACGTGTACATATATACACATGTCCTGTATACAGCACATGTATTTATAATCAGCAGTAATAGGTAAACATGTATGTTTTTTTTTCTGAAAAATATCTATTTGAAGATTTTATTTGTCATTTTTAGTGTTGTTGAAGTCATCGTGACTTGTGAACTTTATGGTAGCCAGTTTTGTATAAAACAGTAGCAGAAAATAACATAAGAGATAGTAAGCCGTTCGTCCTGTATTATCAAAATGCGTAGTATACATGAATATACAGTGCACATAATATTATGTTTTAGGTTAATCAATCAGAGAGATAACTATGAATTAAAACAGTGACAGTGTTTAACAGGCTAGTTATCGTGCTTAATTTAGAACAGTTGAAAATAATGCGTGTTCAACAGTGACGGATCATTGTATTCCTGACGGCATAATTATCCTCGTGGTATCATTACTTCTCAAAGCATGATAAATTCGCCAATTTCTACGGTGAAACACACTATTTCTTTAATTAATTCGTCAGTTTGGATAGAACATTTGATATATTCTCGAGAACGCGTGTTGAATTCTATCTCGCTAGAAGATATAGATTAACACGTGATTTATAGAACATCGAATGATCTATTCAAACTTCAAAATGTTGGATAAAACTTTCACATCATTTTCGGTAGTAAATATCATTGAAGCAAATGTAAATAAGTTTGTTTTCATCAAGTGAAGCAGTCATTTGTTTGCAAGAAAGATTATACAAAAGAAACCTACGGTTGTTACAATGAAAGTGACAGTAAAAAATACTGATGCTACTTTATCAACGGCGTCAACAACCATGCCCCAAGTACAAGACGTTTTTTCCGTGACAACTTTGGTCTCCTTATTCTTATTGCTCTTGTCATTCGAAGTTGCTTCTGTTTCAGTGCTTTCAATGGTATAGACGTTGTCAGATTTCAACTTTTTCCTACAGCATACTGTGCTAATTTTAACTAGAAACACAAGACAACGTGGTACAGTGGAGTCTTTGTCCATTAATTCCGCTTTCGTTAAAAGTACAGATAGAATTGTGATGATTGTTGACTGGGCAGTTTGAACTACTAGATATATCGAAAAGAGTGGTATCTTCTGGGAACTAGGTGGCATAACAGAATCTACAAGAGTTAAGTAGACGGAAAAAGCAAGGAAAACTGTAACCGCGTACCCTGATCTATCACCACCATTAGGTATAGCAAACACGAAAAGTCCTAAAATTGTTAGCAACAAAACTGGAAGAAATAATGTCAACAGTGCGTGCTGGGGTTTCCGCTGCAACTTTATTTCATAAATAAGGACATCTACGTTAGCTCTAGTGGAATGTTTTACACTTGTTTCTAAGATTTCCCATAAAGGGTTGGTATCGTAATAGCTCAACATCACATGGTCTGGATCTGCAGTTAGTTTAATCTGCAATATGATAAAAAAAACAGAACACATTAGTGCATATATCATCCCAGGGCAATTTAAATGTGTTTCTTACGCGGAATAAGTTTTTTCCTCTGAATGCTCCCACTCGGACGTTTTCAAAAACCTATAAGAAATTAGGTTTTAAAGCCTTCTTGAAAATTATTTTACCATAAACCGAGTAATCTTTACACATTTTTCGAGATTGGTTTCAAATATTTCTATTCAAAAATCATTTTTTCTTACTTTAAAAAAAAATGAAAAATGCCCCAAGACGGTCTCGATTGCAGAAATGCTCAAACTCGGACTGAGAAAGTTTGCTGTCTACATATTTAAACGAACGAAGTGTATGGAATACACTTTTGGTAATTTGTACTTTAAAGGCACCTTTAAAAACATTCGTATTAAATTATCTTAAATCTATACAGTGTATACATTAAAAATGTACTTTTTTCACAAATTTATCCTCTGTTCTCCTATGTTGAAAAATTTATCATAGAATGTTCTTCAAAAGCACAACTGATAAATATTTAGAAATATAACTTATAAGAAAGACGTTTGAGTAAATGTGTCCATATAATGTAAGATAAATTGACTTTTGAATACAAATTTTTGAAACAATCTCAAAAAAATGTGTAGACATTACTCGGTTTATACATTGGTATGTGTAAAGTAATTCTCAAGAAGGTTTTCAACCTAAATGGGAGCATTCAGAGTAAAAGAAAACGTTTTCAGGCCTAAAAGAGGCAATTAATGTTTAAACGTTTCTTACAATAATCTCAACGAGGGATGCGCTACATTATGTTTTGGTACTCTATTTCTTGTTATAAAATCGTGTTGACGGATTTTCTACAAAAATGGTCCGAGTGGGAGCATTCAGCATGTGTGCGATGACGTAGTATCCTACCATTGAACGTTAACATAAAATATTACTGAAGGTAGTAGTATTATGTGGTCAATTTGGTTCACGTTATATGCAAGCGATTGCTTTATCTTTATTAGTTGCTTACTTTAGTGTAGCTCCAAGACATAAACTGTATTTCACAAGTTTGTACATCATATGGGTAATAAGTCATGTCTATATCACACGACGTTTCAAACATCTGAAATATTGATATACATGTTGTCAGTTGAAAATGGTGGCACTTACAATGCACAAATTTACTACGCTTGTATCATAACAAAACTTAGGTGTTAAAAATAGTACATTCTCCAAAATTTTAAATTTAGATTTTTACCTAGATTAGAAAATATATATTCGCATATTTCCTTAACAATAGACATGTTAAAATACTTATTTGAAGTCATGCCGCATTAATACATGATTAATTACAATGTATGTGTACATAATACATTGTACAATATAGTTCATATCAGGTGATTTGAGAGAATAAGGTATTCTTGGGAGTGATTAAATATTCGTACCTCAAGAGGGTACCACCTAATCAAACCTTCACTAAAATTTTCCACCATAATAGTTTCATGTCCAAGACTTTCATACGATTTAACTGAATTGGCTAGAACTATATCTGGCTTCCAAATATCGTTCTGAAAAAAAATATTATAACAACAGTATTTCCTTTCATACAAGTATATCAATATTTTTAAAACATCAATATTTCATTATGTTTTATGAAATATACATTGAAAACTACAAAACATTAAACAGTACAGTTGTGAGATAGGAATCCTGATGCAGGATTCTGAAATATATATATTTTTTAAGGTCTGCCTAAGTTTTTCATAATGACGGGATACAACTTAGGCAGACCAAAATGTATATTTTAATGACAGAATACACCTTAGGCAGACCACAATATCTATTTATGACTCAATACACCTTAGGCAGACCAAGGCAGACCAGGACTGAATTTCTAGTGTTCCCTGTCCGATGCCAAGGTGTGCGATGAGGCATTGAATGAGGTTGCGTTCATTGAACGCCACATTTCCTTGTTGATTTTGTTTATCATATTTCATTGTTTATACGCTTCAGTTCCTTATTCAGATCACAATTTATATTTTTGACAAAGCCATTCGGCTAGCTTATAAAGCATCGGTGGCTCTTCCTAGGTTTGTGTTTGAAATAATTAAAAAGAGAGGCACCTGAGGTCTACCAGTAAACTAGAACGTCCTGTCTAGTCATATAAATTTCAAATACATATTCAAATTGAAATATCTATATTAACGTCATGGGCCTTTTGAGTGAAAGTATTTTTAAACAAATTTTAAACATTTAATCTCAACTGAGGGTTTTCTGGTCCTTCGAAATCATTGATGCCAGCACTATTAAGTGGTGTTGAGAATTGAGTACCGCTCAAGGCGGTGCTAAGGAATGTGAAGGATGTTGCACTTATTCATTATCCCTCATGTAAAGACTCAATCAAACCAAGCCTGCAATTTTCATGTAATTTTGTTGTGATTATTTCTTCCGAGGGATCACATTGTTTTCAAATGCTTATACTTCACGACAGCAGGTGTCAAGTGCAGTGTGGCAGCTGTAAAAAGTTGCCCGTACTTCACTCAAGTGTTATATTTTTCTGGTTCTTCGGGATCATTGACTCCAGCACTTTTAGGTGTTGAGAATTGAGTAACGCTTAAGCCGATCCTAGGGGGCGTGAGGGGTGTTGCACTTATTCATTATACCTCATGTACAGACACAATTAAACTGAGTCTGCAATTTTCATGTAATTTTGTTGTGATTAATGCTTCCGAGGGATCACTTTGTTTCCAGATGTCGAGGGATCACTTTGTTTCCAGATGTTTATACTTCACAGCAGCAGATGTCAAGTGCCGTGTGGACTTCACTTCAGTTTCAATTATTAACAGGTTTGAATACGACAATATAACCTTTGATTGTGCTTTCTTATGAAATAAAACAGTCAATTCTTACTTATTCTTTTTTAAAAAGTACAACCATTTAGAAATAACATTAATAATTGTGAAACTCTGAGCTTGCCTATAACCATGTATCTGTTATGGTTTTAATGTAATTTGTTAGTAATTGCATGTACTCAGTGTTTTAGAGATAAGCTTGCTTGTAAATTTTCAAATGGTATCACAGATAGACCAGTGTGACAGTAAATAAAAGTAGAGAGAGTTGTTGAACTTTGCCTCCTGTGCTTGCTTGTTAGGATCAATATACATTTTAAATTTCAAGCAATTATCTGTCCTGTTTCTAATAACAATCAAAGTATAAGTGGTGTTAAAACAACTCTGATTCCATCGTGATTGTTTTAAGTTTTATATTAATTTTCCAGGAATCAAAAACCCAATATAATAAAAAAAAATCTTATAAAAACATAATGAATACAATGCATCCACAATGTTCATTGAAAAATGTAGACATCTTTTTAGATTTTTCTCTGTTTAAAAGTTGTAAAATAGAGAAAATAAGAATCCCTAAAGAAAGACCAACACGGCAAAATTGAAAAAGTTGCAGACTCGGTTTGATTGAGTCTGTTCATGGACGGTACTGTAAAGTGCAAACTTCCATCAATGCCCCTAGCACCGGCTTAAGCAGAATTTAACATTTAAACATTAAATGGTAAATTTTTTTGAATTTAGAAACATCCGCAGATGTGTTGTGTTTATACGGCGTTTATCATGGAACCTTCAATGTTTGCGAAAAGTAGAATAATCTAAATGCGAGTAATAATTTTTTTTTCGCAATATTTATTATCGTATTTCTACTGTGTGACTAACGCAATATGTTTTTTTTTTCATATTGTTAAATGAAAATTTACGTGGGTTATTTGTGTGGTTTGCAAAATGTAAATTGCTTTCTATGTTCATTCGGCAATATCTAACTTAAAAAAAATTCATGAAAATCAGAATGAGCTTTGAGGCAAGCAGCTTTTATATATTTTTATCTAAACATTTGTCTATATCAATTATTGATAAGTAACCATAAAATGTCAACTTTTTTGAAATAATAAAACTAAGTCAGCTCAACTTGACAGCAAATGAATAATCATAATGTTCCTTTAAATGCTTTAAAAAGGCATAACTTTGTTGAATGCAAAATCAAGTTATAAATTGATCTTGCTTGTGACCCTTATTGCTTGTGAGCTTATTGCTCCGTATTTTGAATATTTGAGGGAAAACTGAAAATGTATATAAGCAGGCTGATATAACTTTTTCAAAATATATTTTACTTTGAAAATAATCTAAATGTTTAAAAAATCCAATTAAAGTATTTTGAAATCTTTTGAAACTTGAATATGGAGGAAGCGCTGTATGTTTGAGCGGTGTTGAAATCACGCATTTCCGATTTCAAAACGAAATAACTTCAAAGTAATTTCAGTATTTAATAGAAGAAAAATATCTAAATTAATGAAACCAAAAGAGAAAAAAGTGATCAATTTCTATCTTGCATCAATCAGATTATTAACATGCAGCGTACCTGATAATAAAATTGGATTACATCGGTAAATTGGTCAGTAAATGTTCTAAGCTAGCATATTACTGCTTCACAGGATGAAGTTTGTGTTTTTATATACATGTACAGTTATGAAAGTTTATATATATGTACCAGTTTAAGATGCAGAATATTATATCAAATAATGGCTGCTGTACATGCAGCTTTTCTTTTTAGCTCAATTTGTGATCGCTTTGGGTCCGGCGTCCGTCGGTCCATTCGTCCATTGTCTATATACAGTGAGTTAGCCAATAGCGGATCATAGCCAATAACGGGTCAGTCAGTAATTTAATAAATTATTTTACTTAATGTTTTGAACTTAAAAGTGTTATAACCTAACAGTCATGTGCATTTGGATGTTAGCTCCTCGACAGCAAAAAAAAATGTAAACATCCGGATAATTCTAATCAGATTCATTCAGATGCTTTACCAAGCGTTTCCGTTTGTCGCGAAATATTGCGCCAGTAACAACACAAATTCGCAGTCGCTGCTTTATTGCTGAAAAACCCCAAAAGATATATGATCAAAGCTGGTAGGTATTTGATGCCCAATATGTTAACTATCTGCAGCAGCAGCCGTTTAAAAAATGCATGAGGAATTATAGTGATAGCGCTGGTCAATTAAATTGCATGACGTTGTCCAATTACGGGTCATGTAATTTTCCAGGAAGGGACCGCCTCAAAGTTATTAAACAGGTTTTAGAAAAAGAAAAAAAGAAAGCAAATTTTGGTTTTTATACAAATAAATATAAAATTTAATTTATTTATGTTATTATTTCAAGTGAATTATGCAGTCCATGCTAAAATATGGTGTTTTATGTAGTATAAACTGCTGCAACATTGAAATACTATAATTGTTCTAGACTAGATTCTAAAATATTATTTTTAACTGTACAATAACTTCTTTATTTTTAAGTTATCCATTTTAAACTTTAAATACATGTATTTTATCATCACCCACAGGATGTGTGACAAAATTTATTACTTTAGCACACATTTTTTTACAGAATTATTTCCCAATTGAACTTAGAATTTTGTTTAAAATTTAATAAAAAAAAATTATTATTATTATTATTATAACTTCTTCATTTCTTGTGGTATCTACTTTTATCTTCAAATGTTTGTTACTTATTAATACACACATCGCATGTGATAGATTTATCACTCTAGTATGAATATTTTTGTAATCACCCCACACCCCCCTCCCGGACTTTTGGTTATTGTTCTTTGTCATTATACTCACATCATGACATGACAAGCTCATTTGTTTACTTGTTTTATTGTTTCAGATTCTAATACCTAAGAGAAAGAGAAAAGTGTTCAATGTAGTCCAGCCCAGAATGCAGCCTCCTCAGTGGTGAAAAATACAGAGGGCTAATTAAGCCTAACAATGCTATCATTATTTTTTTCAAAGTCTTGTTATTTTAAGGCTATCACTTTATTTTTTCAAAGCTTAGTTATTTTTAATGTCCATTTTGCACTTTCCAAAAGTTACTTATTGGTCATATTCATTTTTAGTTTCCTTTTTGCTTAGGTTAAGTTAATTAGTATTTTATATTTATTTACTTGCTTTATCACAATGATTTTATATTCAAAGGAATTTTTATCAGATGATAAGCATCTCATATGATATAAATCCATATTACAACATATTTAATCTCATTTTTGCACTTTCGACAGAATTATTAATCTTTCATACACAAAATGTGCCTGTTAATGACTGAAAATTCATAATTTTTTTTAACCAAGCAAGTATTGTTTAATGATCTAGTCAATATTGTTTTACATCATTACATGTATTTTTTTAGGTTTGACATTGAACCAAGTCAATATTGTTTAATGATATTAAGTCAATATTGTTTTACATAATTAAATGTTTTGTTTTTTTAGGTTTGACGTTGAACCAAGTCAGTATTGTTTAATGATCGAGTCAATTTTGTTTTACATAATTACATGGGTTTTTCTTTAGGTTTGACTTTGAACCAAGTTAGTATTGTTAATGATCTAGTCAATATTGTTTAACGTTATTCACATGTGTTTTTTTAGGATTGACGTTGAACCAAGTCAGTATTGTTAAATGATGTAGTCAATATTGTTTTACATCATTACATGTATTTTGTTATAATTTTGTTTGTTTATATCACAGAGTGTACTCAAAAAGAGAAAATCAGTTGACAATTTTGTTTGTTATTCTTAGAAAGTGTATCCACATAATGACAACATAGAAGAACATGCAAATTTCTTGAGCTTTTGATTCACAACAAGAGACTTGTGTTACAGTTAATTTAATGGAATTTTACATAGAATGTGCACAAAATTACTTCGATGAGCTGCTTTGTCCCCTGTAACCCTGAAAATGAAATAAATGTGTTATCTACACAATTTACAATTCATTAAGCAGATATCTAGATCAGCATAATTATAATCATTATTGTTTTTACCACAATCAAACAGCTGCCACTTGGATTCTTTACTTATTGGTACCCTTTTCACTTTAATACTCAGCGGTAACACATAGTTGTGTAATATTTTCCAGGCTTAGGGAAGAATTTGACAGATAATTAATGTTTTGAGAAAACCCCCGTTCGTATATCACATGACCCGCTAATGGCCGATTTGACCCGCTATTGGCATGTTTACAAAGGGTTTGGAAACGATAAATACACCACGATTCATTCAAAATATGAATTCACAAGAAGTATACAGTAAAGGGGGAATAAAAATACTTCTTATCATCATACATTTATATATGAATCTAAAAATCGTTCGTTCATAACCACTAAAAGTTTCGCTAGTGACCCGTTATTGGCCAACTCACTGTATTTAAGTATAATGAATACAGGGTAGACAACCGTTCTAGTATATACATGTCGGTACAATGAAAAGTTCATAATCTAAACTATTGGCAACAAAGCCATGTCCTTTTATCGCTACCGTATATGTAAAACAGGTAATGTAGGTCATATTCTGTACAACTCGAAACCCACCATTTAGCGGAGCGGTGGCCTATTGGTTAAGTTGTCTGCCACTCAACCCAGTGACCATGGGTCACGACCGTGTTTCTTCATATGACAACAGTACTGGTTGGTTCCATGAAGCGGGCTCAAAAGTGATGAATATAAGTTGCAAGAACTTGTTCCGAAATCTAGCTTAAATAAATACGTTTAAATCAAGAAGATCTTATCAGAGCAAAAATTTGCCAAGCACAAACACATCAGTTCTGAAATATTCCTGTGATTCATACTATATCTAAAATTCTATGAAATTGCATTCAATGGCAAAACTGAAACATTGTATATTTCTTGGTGGTGAATACAAAATATGTTTTTCAGTGATATCTATTAAGGATACATTACTATGCGCCAAGTGATATTTATATCTGAATAATCCTCGTGTACATGACACAAGTAGAGAAAGGCAATACGAAAGGTATGTTACCTGAGGCCAGAATGTCAAATATAAGTTGTTATATTCAGTTCTGTTCCATTGTAAGTATGTATCGTTCCATTCTATGACCATATAAGATGCTGTCTTTAATGTTTCTGTTATCTGATCTAAGTCAATTATCGTTTCAAGCTCGAAAGATATGCTTACATCTGAAAAATAAAACAGATCATTTACTGAAATACAATCTAATGCCCCAAAACTACTTATTGTAACAGAAAATCATCCCATCGTCCCAAAATTGAGACAACACATTTTAATCATACCTGTTGTTCAATAGAATAAGTGCGATGTACATAAACTATGGATTTAATCTATTACAATTTCACAGCGTCGCGTTGCTAGTTTATGAGAAAAATGTTTCCACATGTTTACCACATAAACTCATTTGCTTTCAACAAAAATAGCACAAATAATAACACTATAATACATATTTCTGCACAATTATTATACAGATAAAACTACATTTAGTCCAATATCCGAATAACTTTTAATGTCAGTTAATATGGCGTCGATAATTATTTGAAAATACTAATAGTGGAGAAAATGCCCTTTTTGGCTTGCGGCCACAGTCACAAGCCATTTGTTTTGTTGTTCCAATTAGGTGGTTTCCTGCTTACATTTGTTACTGCATGATGGAACGGGAAACCAGTCTAGGTTTCCACTGCAATCGTGACAATTCGGGCGATTCCGTCATACTGCGGAATAATCAGACGAAGTAATATTACGGAAATCTAAGCTATTTTAGTTACTTCGGTAATCCCAATTTGTTTCTGTATATAGGATTTCTATTTTTAATTGATTTATCCGTTTAAAGCGTTAGTAGAATGAAGAAACAAATTATAAACGAAAATTTTCCGTTTCAATTCGTTTTCAAGTCGCAAAAGTTAGTTTCTTCTATGATTGATTTTTGTCTTTATTAGTTTTATACAATAGCAAATGGCTACAGTAGTAGTATTCCGTCTTCAATGGAGGTCCTACTTACCAAAAGATCATGACCGAATGACAAGTTAAAATTGCATAGCTCTATCACATTTGTCTGCGATCGAGTTATATTTAGATCTACTGTGCCTTATATTTAAACGCAATTCCAAAGTGGGTTTAAAACTACAGTATAACGTCTTGGTGATCGGTAATCTAAAAATAGCCCATGTATATCATTAACCTTACCACGTGCTGATCTACAGATAGCGCATCCTTTGTGGTCAGTTTATCTGTGATCAATAGACAAAGGACATAGATATATTAGGTATAACATAGTTGATACATGCATATTAATTGGTACCACGTAACGAAGTCTTTTAGCGCATTTACTTGTCTATAAGGCTGATATTAAATGAAATTAGCAACTGCCAAAACGAATGACCCTTTCTGCGAAAAAAGTGGAAATGAAATGTGCACGCTTGTTTCCCTTCAGTATGATAGATAGATACTTTTATTTCCTCCACGTGGGAGAGCCAATGATTGATTATTTTCATTATTAGTTTTATACAATAGAGAATAGATTTTAAATCGTTTTTGACAAAAAAATATTCGTTTATACAAAAAAATTTGTAACTGTTATCGTCAGCATGTTCCGGCTCAGTTATAATCAGTGGACTTCTGGTCCTTCTTTTGTCCAAATTTGCACGCATAACACTGGTGGCACAAATAAGCACAGGTGCTCGTCCAGTCTTGGGGTTACCCTACCTACCCCTTTAAAAGTAAAACTTTTTTTTTCGAAAAAAAAAACTAACTAAATAAACCCTTAACTTTATGATATACAAATAATAAAAAATATGTGATCATAAATTGACCCTCTATACCTGTTAAAACATAGGTACCTTGTTTTTAACTGGTATATAAGGTCAATTTATTATAATTATTTTATAATTATTTCTTTATCATAAAGAGTTGATTTAGGAGGTTTAAAAAATCATTTTTAAAGGGATGGGATGATGGCAAAACTAGGCATGCCTTTCCTTTTTAAAGGAAACTTTATTTATTGTTTATTGTTTGTTTTATTGTAAAAGGTTATACAATTTCGTTTTGTCGGCTTTTCATTCAAATACACAAAGTCTTATTTTGTGACATAAAATATAAGATTTGGCTTATATTATTTTTTCTTAATGTTTCGCAAATATTTTCGAACAAAATTAATCAATGTCAATTTTACACCCGTATTCACATAATGTCATAAATATTGTACACATATTTTAGGCTACACAGTTTTCAATACATTCGATTTGTATTGGATATACAGTATAGACTACAAAATTATTCAAAAAAAAAACATACCAAAAGCGCCTAATTCATATGGGAATGGAGGAACCTTAGAGTTGTAGCCCTGATTAACGAAAAGTTCCGTGTAAAGGCGATGTCTTTCTGAAGCGTTGCTGGTAGGAGTTGATATGAACACACAGACACATCTTGTGGTCGACGCTAGAAGCAGTACTAATATCTTGAAGTCCATTCTTTTGTACCTATAAATGTAGAAATCTGCTGCAATATCAAATAAAATATTCCATTCTGAACTGATATACATAAAGCAATAGAAGTTTCCGCATATGTTTATTTTTCTTGTGAGAATTCTCTCTTATTGCGTATCTATTTGTCCGTCTGTTTGTCTGCCAGCCTGCCTGTCTGCCTCCCTGCCGCCCTACCTACCTACCTATCATATTTTAGATGGAACGCGAGTATTAAAAAGAATTTCAATATCAAAATATTGAAATTATTGCGACCACGGTATAGAGGCTGATCACGTAAAATGATAATGAAGGCCAGTTTGCCTTTACACTGATGACAAAGACACGTATTTATTCAACTAACCTTATATTAAATTATCGCAACAAACCTAAAATTATCGCAACAAACCTTGAATTATTGCAACATACCTTGAACATTAAAACTTGCATGCAATCCGATAAAATTTATAGTTTCTTTATGATAATGCCTTCAACTTTGTGAAGTTATAATCGAAATTTTAATCTAAAAAAAAGTTGACAGACATAAACAATCCTTCTTGCTAGTATTGCATTTACTTAATCGTATTTAACCAATTTATCATTACGTACAAAAACTTACATTCTTTACTTACATTCTTTACAAAGTGCGCATTACTTGAAACCTTCTTACCCATTTATAATTACGTAAAAAGCATTGAAGTTGTTTAATAGAGATTGTCTGCTGAATGAGTTTGTATTTTACATTATAATGCAAAATGGTGATAAAATAAATAATTTGAAAAAGATTAGAGACAGTCGCATATAAACGATAAGAATCTAAATGGGGAAAAGGTTAATATTTAACCACCATTAAATTTCCTAACTTAATAAAGTAAATGAAAACAATTTTTATATCAGAAAAATGTTTTCAAACGATAATTGAATATAATACCGGATATTATGCAAATGTGAATACGAAGTTTATTAAGTAGTACATGTACAATGTTTATAACCACAGAAATACAAATATACACATACAATGAGAAACACAACAATTTTCCGGAGAGTTTAGATATTTACCAGAAAAATAAACAATTCTAGATTTTCATACAACATAGGTTTCTGTGTGCCAAAGTATATAATCAATTGATTTCAAAATGTTAAAATGATTAAAATATTAATTATTGATACAAAATATTAATCAATACATTATATTAACATTACAAACTTAATCTATTTTAACCATACCTCCAGTTTGTGTTCTAGGTGCTCCAGTTTGTGTTTTAAGTGCATGCGCTGAAATCCACATTATTGTACATGTAAGAAGAAATCTTGTGTTTGTTTTTGTAAAAAAGTAGTAATTTTCATATGATAGCCTCGTCATACACAATTTGTATATCTATAATAGTGTAATTTTGGGATTTTCGATAATAACTTCTAATCCCCTTTCTTATTCATCTCCTTTAAATAAATAATTGATCAAGATTGTGGCATTCAAGATGGAAATATTTGACAGAAGATAATCATTCCATCGTTACATGTTAAAAGGTAAAAATATGTATTTTTAGTATGTCCAATTCTGTATAAAAGAAGAACAGTAAAGGAGGATAGAGATAGTAATTTATCAAGACAAGGGTTGATATAAAGAAGTTTGTCCCAATTTGTTTTCCATTCGGGTGTAATAATTTTACTTATTTGCGGTTTAAACTCACTATCTTGTAACGCTAAATATACTGGTGGAGAATTTGAGGATTATTTTTCCGAAAACATCTACTTTTGTACATTTGTAAGTATTAGTTTCGCAAAATTCATTTATTTCAAATAAATACAAATGTTCACTTCTAAGATATCTTAAAAAATATTCTTCATGAAATGGTGACAATTTTCGTTGACAGAACCTTCTAGCTACAAGATTCGTCTTGATATGCCTTGATGTGTACAACATTATTATTACGTTAATGGTTAAACTGCAATTTATACCACATAAAGTAAGCGTTTCTCAATAAAATTTCGGAGCTTTGCTTAAAATCCAAAAACAACAACTAAGTGTCTTACTACGACATTTTATTGCCGTCTGACTACATGTATACATGTATGATAAATTTGTAATAGATGTCATCTTACTTATTCATAAACTTTGTTCTTATCATTTATAGTATTTTGTTGTTTGAAGGGAAAATATACATATATATGGAGGATAATGAATGACTGTCAGTGCAATACTGAATTTATTGCACGATTTAAACAAAATTATATTATACGAGCCTTTGGCGAGCATAATATCATTTTATTCAACGAGTTCAATAAATTGAGTTACTTACATGAATTTAATATTCTTTTTATCACATATCATAATTTTTTTTTAGATCGAAAAAAGAGTCATTTTTCATTGACGCGCATGCAGTACAGTGCACTCAATCTCTACGCAGTGATCTCCCCTTAATTCTCTGGCGTACAATTCTGCCAAGGGAGGTTGTCATTGTGAGCAGTTTGATTTACAATATGTTTGTGTAACGCCAATAACGTCACTTCAAAATATATGCACGGTCATGCAATACCATTTTTACGGAGTCGCAAAATCGATAAATGTTATAATATATCTAAATGGATTTCAATACCAAATTATTACAATTGCGCAGGTCACAGAATAGAGCCTTGCCACTATAATGTAGGCATAAGCACGCCATCGACAACAACATGAACACAATTTAGTGTTCAGCCTGACACCATTCATGATAATTAAATCAACTATGGTGGCAAAACATTAAAATTTAAATTTTGATGCGCAGTTGTTAATCATAAACATTCATTCTTCAGTACAAGTTTTGCATACATTTATCTATGTCATTTATCTATCATTTTGAACATAAACAACTAGTAAAATGATATATAATTTACATAATGTAGCTTTCACACCCGTAAACAATGATGAATATCATTAAATTTTACATAAGTAAAAAATTCACTTACAATTTATGTAGGGCGTTAAATGCTAAATGATTATCTAGTTGATAAACAACTCCGATAAAATAATTAATATGAAAAGATAAGAGACGGGTATCAACAATGTGTTCAAATAAGCAAAACAGAAAAAATTATATCTATACAATTGTTTACAAAATGAAAGTTTTACAGACATTTGTGCGATATTCACTTTTGAGTTATTGACAAAAAAGAAAATTTTCAGTAACATGACTTGACAATTGGGTAAAAACACGAGGAAAATTTCTCCATAATGTTTCCATTAGGGCTTAAATCAGAAAAGAGAGACAAGTGCAAGCTCTGCTGCCAAACAGCATGTCACCTGAGAAACTATTTGTTGTATTAACCAATTTTCATTTTTGGAGAAAACTTTAACATAACGTTTGCTGTTTTAAAAACAATTCAAATGCTGACATTTTAAGTATCTTAAGATGTTATTTTGGAATTTTATATATAAACCCATTTTATAAGTAAATATTAATATTTAAATGAAACTATTTAATAAACACCGATAATGTTTGGCCATCTGTTAAATCTTCAGCTATAACAACATTAAATATGTCATCTTAATGGTCTTCTGTCATTTCCTCTTCATTGATGTTATTTAGCCTGTCTATGGGCTTTCTTCTTTTAGATAAATTTTCTCCAGTTTTTTTTATTTATTTCAGTGTGATCTTCCACATTATAATTGTATGTAATTTACTACCATTTGTTATCTGACATGATTGTTTTATAATTTCACTCATTTCTTTCATTTCCTCTTCATTGATGTTATTTAGCCTGTCTTTGGGCTTTCTTCTTTTAGATAAATTTTAACCAGTTGTTTTTTCTATTTCATTGTGATCTTCCACATTATAATTGTATGTAATTTTACTACCATTTGTTATCTGACATGATTGTTTCATAATTTCACTCATCGTATTTTCTCATTATCTATATCAGTGAAACACTTCATTTTACAAATTCGACTTTCACTACCTGTTTATATATATATTTGTTTATTTGTGTCTCATATTTGTACATATAGTATATTACAAACAAACAATATCATGAGACATGTACACAGCCATTCTATATAAGAATTACAAGAGACAAGGAAATCACTCACACATAAAAGAAATCTACTTCTTACTTCAATCAAGTACAAAGTGGCTAAATGATAAAAAAAAGTTTTTTTTCAAAGTACCTGTAAAAACTAATTTATATATATTGCTAAATGAAGATGGTAAAATACTAATTACTTAAAACCATATGATAAGTTAAAATGTTATATTTGTACAGTTAGTCAAAATAATTTATTTGGTCCTAATTACAAAACCTTACATCTTTAAGAAGAATAATTTCCAGTTCGCTTATAAACATCTTTAAATTGTACTTGTATTAACAATAAAAACAATTGTAAACGTGTTAAAAGTTGTGCTATTGTATAGTCAAACAAAAGTTTTGTTTTGCAATTTAATTAGTATTCTTACTATACAACATGTTGTTTCTATATTTAAGAATATCACAGCAGGTTTTTGCGAGCAATCTTATCACATGAGTGTCCTTGTGGACAACTAAACGTTTAATGTTTTGACATTGAATTAAACAAGTCACAAGTATAGTTGGCATAATCTAACAATGATTTCCTCATGTTTTCATACATAGAACATTCCATTATCACATGCATTTCATTTTCAATACCATTTTAGACAAAGTAGACATATTCTTTCATGTTCTGGTAAATGTTCATATCGACCAGTTTCAAGACGGATAGGTGCAACTACGCAACGGAATTTAGCCAAAGCTGGCCTGTTAGAAACAACAATATTTCTCTGTAACATACTCTTTTTTTAAATGCCTGTATGTACGAAGTTTATTTTTCCCGGAACCATTGCTTCTGTTTTCCCTGGAAATATCCGCTGTCCTCTGAGCGATATGAACATCAACCAAAGCTTTAGTTCAATCATCAACCATACTTTTGCGACTTAACGTGAAATGAACATATTGATAAACATCAAGTCCTTATGACAATTAAGTGTTTTCAACAATGTAGCACCAGTTTTTACAATTTTTTCCCTTTTTGTTAAAAGCCAAGTTGAAAATTTTCTTATTCATTCTACTTTCTCTAAGACAGAGTGTTCTGTGCCAGTGGTTACCCACTGATTTACATTGTTCAGCAATAATTGGATTCCAACCTGTTTCACCATATACAGCAGCATTTGGTGTTAATTTACCCGTGCCTAAGAAATACCTCATAGCTCTGTTATGAATACTATTAATACAACTATTAGATTTGGTACCCCAAATAGAAACTCCATTTGTTATAACAGGTACAACTTATGTATATTACAATTTCGTATAAACATTAAAATGCAAACCCCCTTAATTTTTTAATTTTGCTATAAGGAGACCAAGAGTGCTACTTCCACTTTGAACTACATGTTTAAATGTAGGAAGTTTGACACTAGGTCAAGAGTCAATAACACGTTACAAAAGGGTCAATTATACTGTACAAATTACTTGATGAACTACGTATTGATGACAAAAACATATAATCATTTAGAAAAACACTCAGTACATATGTGCAAATAAGAGTTTTATATGAATTGAAAACAAATGCATAAAATGATCTTTACACATTCGGCAAATTGAGTCAATCATTAATCAAAAGTTGAATGTACACTTCTTTCTTAAGAGCATTACAGATTCCCAACACGTTTAGTCCATTAAAAAAAATCTTACCTTAAGAGTAAACGCCTAATACCTTATTATGTTGTACAATATAAATGCCTACATAAACCTTTGGTGCATTCCTTGTTACTTGTGATAGTTATTAACTTCACATTTCCTATTTTAAACAAAATTCCTAAATTATGCAAAATGAGACTCTCATGACTTGTAAATTGTCAATATGCTTGACGAAGCGTTACTTACAAAAAGTTACAGCTGTACTTGAAAATGCAATGAATACGTATAAGCGAAGCGATCTGCAATATGATACATTCAGTTGTCATGTTTTGTAGAAAATAAAAAATATTGCAAATTAATAAGAAATAATGAATAATTAAATTAGAAATAAATTAAATTAAATCGTGATCGGAAATACACCGCTGCACTCTGGACTGATATCTTTCATTTTGATGTAATATGCGTCTATATCATTTGTAGCGTTCACAATTTGTAGTTGAGTAACCTCCATGTGATATCAATGCTACTTTGAAGGAAAGGACACCGGAAGCATTATAAATAAATGTTATGTGTAAAACAATTTATCAAAATAAGATTATAACGGAAAAAGTAATCAAATTATTACACTTTAATCCGTCAGTGAGTTTGTGATCTGCTAGCACTTTGACTTATATAGACAATTGAACAAGTTGTCTACCGTTACGCCAAAGTTTAACTTCCGTGCAGATTGTGCAAACGGAGGAAAACAATCTCCTGCGCAAAGTCACATAGAAATGTTAGCATAGCTTGCTTAAAATGACATACTTATTTCTTGTAAGGTTATAAATCTTGAAAAATGGAACACTAAAGTTCAAAATGTATGTGTTTCTAAACGAACCCGTCGTGTTTCAGTATCTGAAATCAATTTCTGACACCAACATTTACGCAGTCTGTAGGCAATTATTTTTATTAACACTTGATTAATATGCAAAATTATATGGAAATTATATACACCATATTTATTGAATACATCAATTATCATATAATACAATGTATATTTGACACTTATTGAACATCTTAAAGTAAGGGTACCTGAAAAGTTCTTATATTATTCTCGTTATTTTGATCAAAATTTAAAACTCAGATTTTGTGTTTTGTGTAAAGTAAACTCAGTAAGTCCTTACGTAAAATAAACTGTTTTTCTAGAAAATGAAATGGGATTTGAATCCTGTCTAATATGTTTTGTTGAAGGAAGTATTGTTAAAGAGAATTTAGACATCTTAACAATTTTACTAGAAAGATAAAGAAGAATCTTGTATATTTTGTTAGGAACTATCCTCTCCATTTTATTTTATAACGCCAAGAACTATCCTTTTCACTTTTTGTTTAGAACTACCTTAGAATGACGAGAACTATCCCTTACATTTTCTTTAGAATAGCCAATGAGATTCCAATATTTCATTTTGTAAATTTGAAATGACTTATGAAAACTCTTCTTGTATTCAGTTCTTCCGTGTAAATTTTACAGAAAGTCAAACCGGTATTAGGCCACAAAAATAATAACATTGAGTACATTTTTCAAACATAGGAAATGATACAGAGTAGATATCAAATAACATCGAATATTCCAAGGTAAAACTTTTCATCAAATAGTGATATTTAGTTGAAGCGTTTAGAGGCTTTTATGGTTTTAGTTAAAGACAATACAATGCACAAAAATGCAAAACAAACCGCACACGGACTAGATTAGTGTCAATAGAAACATTAATTTGTTAAGTTATCAATTATTAAAAAATAACTACATATACATCCACAATTTTGGCATCCATGTCTGTTAGTTCGCTCACGCATAATTATATTATAAACATGTTCTCACGCATAATTATATCATAAACATGATCTCACGCATGATTATATCAATAACATGTTCTCACGCATTATTATATAATAAACATGTTCTCACGCATAATTATATCATAAACATGTTCGCACGCATGATTATATCATAAACATGATCTCACGCATAATTATATCATAAACATGTTCTCATGCATTATTATATCATAAACATGTTCTCACGCATAATTATATCATAATCATGTTCGGTTATGCATCTGTTTGGTGTCACTCATTATCGATATTAAAAGTGGAAAGCATTTTGAAAACAGAGTTTGCGTATGTTGTTTTGAACAGCATGCTTTCAGATTGAAATTATGATAAAAGCATGTTTCGCATAGACAGTATCATTTTCTATGTTTGTTACACAATTTTATCATCCAATTAAATAAAATTGCATCGTTTGCAAATACAAATGTTTTTTTTTTAATATCTCGATTATGGTCAATGCTCTTTCTCAAATTAAAACTGCCTGTCGGTCGACTGCCTGAAACAATAGTTATCATTATTATTATTATTATTATTATTATTATTATTACACACTGGAAGTATACCAGAATTGTATCCCGCAAAGCTTCTTAACGTGACATTATTGATTGAAAAGTAAAGAACATACCATGTTGTGGAGTATAAACAAAACAACAAATGTCTTCTTTACATAAACAATTTCAGTCGTCATTTTCCAAAGTTCTGGGAAACGGGATTGAGAAAACAGAAAAGATGAATATTGCACAAAATGAAGCTAAAGCCATACATTGATTAGATAGATATTGTTCGTCTTGCTTTTCTGAAAATACTTGAGATATATGGATTGGAAGCACGCGGTACCACTAAATATGACAGTATTTTTATGGTCAGTAGCGTTTTGGCGTTACTGGCTTATCATCTGTGTAAATTTGGTAATGCAAAGTAGATTTAGCATAGGGGTTAACAGCTTCCTCTGCTGCAAAACTGGTTTGATGATCAGCTTCGCTAATAACTAAGTATAAAATTCACATTAGAATGAAATAAAACATAATTCTGTATATATTAAATTACCAAGAAATACAATGAATACATAATACAATAAGGAGAACTGAATCTAAGATCTTAAGAATGTTTGATACAGCATTTGTACAGATTTGACAAAATTATTATGAACAATTTTTTTTATAAAAGGGACATAAAAAAATATTGTCATTTAATGATTGATTAAATGTTCATAATGAAAACATTGTTATATTTGAAATTCATTGTGTTTTTGCCTGCCCGACATCATTTTTATATTTCGGTAAATAAGCTTTACTTTCAAATTCATTTTTCTTATATGAGTTTTTCAAGCCCGTGTGCTTTATATATTTCATTTACAAAGGGAATATAAGATCGTTGTTATAAATTTCCCATTTTAATCATATGCAGTACTACGAATATTTGTTAAGGGTGGTTTATAATGTTTGTACACATAGAAGACATTCCTTTTCACGGCGACTTTTGTTTTATACTTCACTGCATAATATGTTAATGTGCGTAATAAATGCCAACCTATGGCGAAAATGAAATTGAGTATATCCGTATTTATCCGGTGCATTCAGACAAGTATTTGTGAAGAGCCAACCTTCCTTTCAAAAATGTGAAAGTCAGATGTAGGATATATACATCTAAGGCTATGGTCCAAATATTAAGTTATGTGATAATAATAGCCTTTCAAAACATGCCTTTGATATGCCAACAATTTTGATTACTCTATCATAGTTAGGATTTGACATATACGTTGATTATGCTTTAAACCTTAGGCGTATATTTACACTTAAGGAAAAAATTGTTATTATTTGCTTATCATATTAAAGCTTTATTGAACTTGAGTTAAAGATTGACTCAATCATACTATATTGTTAAGATAAATGAAATGAAATGAAATAAGACGATTTCTTAGCAACCGGTTGATTGGTTAAATGCTATCATTGGAAACTCAACACCTGAGCAGAGGCATTTCGTAGACTCGTCTTAAGTTTTTTCAACAGAGCACAATTGTTTGACCGTCGTGTTTGCAAGTTAGCAATTACACTGAAGTAAAGACAGATATCACAATAAATAGTTCAATGACGATCATGGCATTAAACAATGTATACATAAATAATCAAGCTGGAATAAATTACATCAGGAGTTAGTCCGGATGTTACGTTTTAATACTACTGTAATTCCACCGTACGTACCTTGAACTGCATGTAGACTTATAGCGAGATTGCGGTTAGAGAACTACGGAATGTCACTGGCGACATAATGCAACGATAACTTAGTGCAAATTCTTAGAAGAAGTAAATATGTTGTAAAAGGGAAGTTTGGTAAGAATGACAGCAAAGTTGTGTCTCATAACCCATTGTTATAAGACTGGTTAATTCGTTTTGGAGGCTGACAATTTTAAAAAGATAAAAAGGTAACTTCTCCAAAATATATCATATGACTAAGCTTGTTACTGAACATTACCAGCAAAAAAAGACATATTGAAGCACAACAAGTGATTTCGGCTCTGAGAAAAAAAGGATTTTACGAGCTAACAGCACATAAGGCATGCCAGAAGCACAATATACCATTATTTAATCTCTTGCGATTTGTGCGAGAAGTTTGAGGACTTGTGTTAACCGAGACAAACCTCAGTGAATGGTATCTCTCTTGAATTTTCATTATTCGGATTTATCCAATCTTCTTATCTCAGTTAAGTATTAAAATATATTCAGGATCTCTGCTTGTTTTTCCTTTCGATATTAAACTCTCTTTTAGGGACATAGCGCTTAAAGGTTTTGCCAGATCACTTCGTCCTGGATTTCATAACTAGTTTAAGCAGCAGCACGGATTGTGGACTTTGAGATAAAACAGGTTGCCCTGGTTATTATGTAGAAACTGAGTAGAAATGATAAAATGAGAAAATCTAACTGAAATTAATTACTCCTTGTAAAGAAAGGATAATATGCTCCTTAAATAAATAGCCCTATGTAAATTTTAGTCTTGATTAAGTTAATATATATACAAAACATACATGTACATACATTGGTTTTTATTTTGATAGAAGATACACAATGTAGTAATTCTATGAACGTTTTTACCAATAAAAATTATTAGTTATTAGTACATGTACAGTTGTAGATTAGTACATGTACAGTTGTAGAAGTTTCCATGACATGACAGTCATTTGTGTCGAAAAAGGTAACCACAACTCAGAGATAGTGAGACATTCGTTCCTTCGTCCTGTATTATCGAAATACACATTGTTTACTATACATTAGCATACATTATAACACTATATAATAAGCTATGAATTTATTACAGGAACACTGTTTCACAGGTAGAATAGTGTGTTTAATGTGGAACAATTTCTTACACTTTTTCAACACAGTTCTTATAACAGCTTTTATCCAAAAGGGGCAGATTTTAGAAAAAAATATGTGTTTAACAGTGATGTATACATGTATTCATGGCGGTCTATTCTCCTGGTTTATTTTTTTCTCAAAACATGTTAAATGATCATGTCTCTTTAGCATTATGCATTTGACAGTGAAATAAACTAGATGTGAATAGAAAATCAGATATATTTCGTATTGCACAACCAAGAACGCATGGTGTCTTACACATCGCGAACACTAGCTGGATGACACATCGAATTAATTTACAACCTTTCAGATAAAAGATAAAACTTACACTGCATCTATATGTAGTAAGTATTACATGATAAGTTTTTTCCCTCAAATAAAACAGTTATTGTTTAGCAAGAATGATTACACAAAAGAAACATACGGTTGTTCCAATGAAAGTGACAGTAAAGAATATTAATGCTATTTTATCAGCGGCGTCTACAACCATGTCCCAAGTACAAGGTGATGTTTCCTTGACATTTTTGGTCTCCTTTTTGTTATCGCTCTTGCTATCCGAAGTTGTTTCCGTTTCAATACTTTCAATGGTATAGACGTTGTAGGATTTCAACTTTTTCTTACAGCAAACCTTGCTAATTCTAACTAGAAACACAAGAAAATGTGGTACTGTCGTGTCCTTGTCCATTAATTCTGCTTTCGTTAAAAGTACAGATAGAATTGTGATGATTGTTGACTGGGCAGTTTGAACAACTAGATATATCGAAAACAGTGATATCTTCTCGGAATTGGGAGACATAACAGAATCTACAAGAGTTAAGTAGACGGAGAAAGCAAGGAACACTGTAACCGCGTATCCTGATCTATCACCGCCATTAGGTATTGCAAACACGAAAAGTCCTAAAATGGTTAGCAACAAAACTGGAAGAAATAAAGTCAACAGTGCATGCTGGGGTTTCCGCTTTAACTTTAATTCATATATTAAGACATCTATGCCAGCTCTTTTTGAATATTTTACTCTTGTTTCTAAGATTTCCCATAAAGGATTTACATCGTAATACCTCAATGATATTTCATCTGCACGTGCTTTAAGGTGTACTTGCAATGAGAAAGAAAAATATCAGTACGTACTAGTACACTTAAGGTCATGTGTAAATGGTCTCAATGTATCAATATCAATTATTGACCCAACCATGCTGAAATAAATAAAGTTGAGAGACATGGTTTTAAATTCCATTCATTCAGTTTCTTAACAAACACAACACACATGTTCATTAAATTTGATGTTACGTGAAAAGTAAATGATGTCAGTGATGATTATTCCCACCCTGACTGTTGATCACATCCGTCGTTGCACGAATTTGACATAAACTTGTACATATTTTTGTACAGATTTGGCAACTCTTGATAAATAACTGAATTTGGCAGAGGTCTTGACACTGCCCCGTCCTCCCTATGTGGCGATGCAATTCATCCCGTATTTTTTCTCCATGATTTTTGTGGCACGTCTGTGAAGTTGTAGAACTTTATGTCACACCCGTGCAGCGACGTTAACAGGCTTTGATAGTCATAGAATAATTATCACTGACATGAATATCATATCATAGCAGTGAACTGCACCGTTTGAAAATATTTCCCTAATATTGAGCGACATGCTAGAGCAATTTTACATCCCAACAGTATATTTCGCTCAAATATACATGATTACATTACATTTATATGTGATTAGACATTCAATTTTGATAAATTGTTTCTTTTTATCAATGCGCGTGCGTCAATGGCATCATTAAACTTTTATGATGGAATATTCTGCTAATTGTCTTAATTATTTATTTGCTCCAACTCTTAGCTAACCTTTTCAATGAATCTCGTGTACAATTTATGTATTTATGATTGTATAGTGTTTAATGGCTTAGTCAAAATTTAACAATTCTTTCACTGTAACTTGCACACTTGAACTGTAGCTATACAATCAATCATAATTTGAGCTATTAAAACTTTTTAAATAGAAAGAATTAATGTCTGGAATTGTGTATCTGTTACTGAATATAAAAATATCGCAGTGATAGAGAAAAGAAATTAAATATCAATACTTTGATCAATTCTTAGCAAAATGAAGAAAAAAACCCAGACAATTTCGCCTTATGCGTAATCATTATTTCATTACTGAAATAAACAAACAAAACTGAAAAATAGAGTGTAACTATCCGGAATGTAACTTTGGCTGATTAAAATATATTTTACTTCTATTTCTGTAGAGTGTCCACCAACGCTTCCAGGTTCATACGTTATATGTTTATCATTTACAAGTAGAAGATTACCGGAGTAGAGGAAAATATGAAAAACAACATCAACAAGGCAGGGAGACATTCAACGAACACATCCTCCAACACAGGACCACCGACAGGGAGCCCGGATGGACACCAAACAGGACGGGGCACAAGGTCTTAAAATAGACGGGATGTTATTATAAAACAGGAAATCATAAAAACTTACAAGGTAAAACGGGATGAAAATTAATTAATGAAAATATACCTAAAAACCTACAAAAGGGTTAGGGCGAACGGGAAGAAGGATGACAGAAGGAAGAAGAAGGGGGCAATGGTGTGGGTAAAATTAACAAAAAAAATAAGGAAAAGGGAAGGTTATCACAGTAGAAGAAAAACGTAAGTGACACAATAGTATCACCACAATTATATGTAACAATAAACAAGATGTACATCTAATGAATACAGGGGCGCACCGCCTTGTAACAGCATAAGTACTGCTAAGGAGTTTAAACCGGTTATTGGTGCATTAAACCTCACTCATAGCCTCACAATGTTCCTTTTAAACGAGACAATATAAATAAAATGAATCCCCGCCAAGCGTAATTTTTACAAAGTCTATGGTTACAAAAGAGATAAATAAGTAGAACACAGAAGTGCTCATGTAGATACATATAAAAGTAAACACAATGACTATAACAAAAGTATCCAATGTCTTAAAGGAAGACAGAGAAACAAGAATATCACCTACAAGCTCCTCCCCCTCGATGCAGCATGGCAGAAGATGATGAAACAATTCAGTTCGATGGGCTTTTAGAACTGTCCATCATAGTCTCTCACTTGGTCTGTCAGTTGTAATCAAAAGAGGAAAGCGTAGTGTCCAACTGTTAAACGGGCTTAACACTAACCATGCAGTATGTCTTAAGATAGTAAGGCCATAACGTATTTTATAAAAACGTTTTAATATCTTAAAAAAGGCAACATAAATATTACCATGACTCAAAAAGTTTGTAAATCCCATCTCCATAGAAATCAGGCTTGCTAATCCCTAGTCGTAGACGAGTTTTCAAATCGCTATTGAATTTCATATAAAATCGAAATTACGATTATAAAATTTAGGAAAATAATTCCATAATTTATGATAAATGTAGCCCTTTTTGAGAAGTTTGCTAGTAATGAAAATATTCCGTTCGTGAAAATCTTTTACATCGCTACAAACCCTGGCTAATCTTATTAACTGAGATACATATACCCCGTAAGATGTTGCATGGGTGCATCTGGATTAAGTATTGATAATTGACTATACCAAAATCAAAGTCATCTATCTTATGATAGATTTTATGTAAATAGTATTGTTATGAAGATCCAAAAATGATGTGGTAAATATCAAGAATGCGTTTTATTCAGTTGAAGTTCTTTGGGTTAGATATTAAAAACCATTTGATCAAAATAAGAATTATTTAAATCAAAAATTTCATAAATGTATCATGAAGTGTTATTAAATGCTATTATAACATCTTTGTTGTGTATCTTCAGAGAGACTCAACATAAAGTCTCTTCTATAGCAATGTTAAAACAAATCGGAGACGAAAGGTGCACAATAAGTACCCATAGGAATTACTATGACCTGTTTAAATAGGATATTATCAAATCTGACATAAATGTCGTATAAAAGAAAAGACTACAAGATCTTCAGGTCCACATATTGTAAAATGTTTTACGATACCATTTGTAAAGAAAAACCTTTAGTTGACTGTTTCCGTGCTGGCACAAGGATTGATCCATCGATCTCCAGGTTAACCAGTCTAGATGGCTTTGTTTGTTTTAATGTCTTCATCAAAGATCAAAATATGATGTAAACATTCTATAAACTTCTTTATTTACAGTGATATAAATGCCGGTGTGAGCAGGACCTACAAATATCTTATCTTATAGGAAAGTTTTGATGGCGATATTATATGGACACTTGTTTTGTTATAGTTATTTGTAAACGATTGCTTTAACAAGAAAGGCTCCTTACGCTAACATAGCTCCAAGACATAAACTGTATCTCACAAGTTTGAACATCATATGGGAAATATCTCATGTCTATATCGCAGGACGTTTCAAACATCTGAAATATTGTATAAAAGTTCATAATAACATGTTGCAGTTAAATGTTTCAGAAATTAGCATAATAACATCATATGTATATGTGTATATCATTGTAATTATATGATTACATGATTTTGCTTGTTTTAAATATTAGTATATTTGTCCCAAAAGTCCATGACAAATTTCATTGGCCGCCAGTGAAATATAATTCTTACATATTATCTATGAATGTATCATTTAACATTCCCTTTATTCATTAATAGAATATTTCTCCAATTACTTTTAAATGCTCATGAATAAAGACATCTATATTCTCGGCCCACGTCAATTTGTTCTGTATTTTATCATGAGTATGTTTGAATTAATTATATATGTTGCACTTGTATTTCAAATATTATGTTTTACGTCTGAAACAATCATGTTGCTTTCTAATGTTTTGTTAGGACATCAAGATTGCACCTGTTTACAAACAGAATAGTTCAGCAACATATCGAAAGCACTTATTTACAAATAAGAGAAGTAAGAAATCTGCGATAAAGAAAAGAAGAGTAGGAAGACCAATCTCTATCGCCAATTTCTCATGGTAAAGGTTATGTTCAGTTGATTCTAGTTCATGACTATTTTACAAAATTTATTTTATTAAGATTCTAATCTGTTTTGTCACAGAATATTGGGACTGCCCACGTTTAACAATTAAACTATAATTGCTATAATTATTAATGCATATCAGTTCGCAATAGGGCTTGAAAGGAATCTAACGTATTCCACAACAGTTGATTTTTTTCTCCAGTTTTTGACACTTGCGTGTCACATTGAAGGTTCCATGATAACCGCGGTATGGTCACATCTTCCGTGAACGGCGGGAACACAGTGTTAACGCAGCATTAATTTACAATTCACATAGAGAAACTTTATGATACTTTGCTAAAGTGTTATCGCAAACAAAATTCTTACCATTATTACATTCACTCCACCCTATTTCAACTAACCGGCTGGTATGTTGAACAGCATTAAAATGACAGGTCTAGTGTTTATTGTAATAATGAAATAACAAACAGATTTATCTTTGCTTCGTTTAATACATGTAATAGTGTTTTGACAGTTATATGAAAATGTTTCCATCTTTTATTAGTTTACCCAGCGTTACTGATATACACGGTGCTTTTCAGCTACTATTACCTGTCACCTGTCCTGTTGTTTTGTTGCTGTTGTTGTTGGTGTATGCGTGCGTGTGTGCGTGCGTGCGTCTGTTTTATATATATTTTTTATTTGTGGTTGCTTTTCGACAATATAAAGTTCATAACAAATGCACATTTATCGCTTTATGATTGTATCAAAAAGGGATTTTCAGTTCGCTTCTAAACAAAACGTGCGTTATAATATGTTTTAAAACAAAACTCCTTTAAGTCATTTTATCACAGAATTTTGGTTCTAACTATTTAAAAATCAAGAAATCTTCAGGTTAAGCAAATCATTCTCAGAAACAAGTCAACATAAAAGTGAGTAAATTTGATAAATCCTGTTGAATTGGCATTGTGGCGGATATTGTTTTAAATACATGATTGGGTACTATATGTTTATGATATCATTATAATTAGTTTATAAATAAGAGGATTTTATTTAAACGTCTACATACCTCTAGAGGGAACCACTTTATAGTGCCATCATTAAAGTTTTCAACCATTAAAGTTTCATGTCCTAAACTTTCATAGGATCTTACTGAATTAGCCAGAATTATGTCTGGCTTCCATACATCGTTCTGAAATAAACAGGAACATGTTGTGGTTAGTTCAAATACATACGGCTTTGCCCTGTGGCTAGGTTTAAATAATATTTACAACTACTGATATAAAACCATACAACCTATCAAAAACTTTTTAACTTTGTCTAAATAGATATTATGTGGATTGTTCTAATATGAAATGCATCTAGAACTTAAATTATATTTTACTCTCAAAAATAATGCAAACACTACGGGATCATTAAGTTAGTTTTAAACTGATACCACTAGAGGGTTAATGCGTTAACATGTAAAAATCACGAGGACGCATTTAAACCAAAACTCGCAGTGCGAGTGATTTAATAAGGCCGGGATCTTCTGCTTATGTTCAAGCACGAACAAAGGTGCATTAGCGCTGTTCACATCGTAGAGGTGATTCGGCGTTTCGTTATTTGTACTTCGTATAAAGAAACCATTGCTTTTGTCGTGCTTTCCGCGTGCTAGTGCGATGTCATTTAAAATATATATTTAAAAAAGAACTTTGGATGAAGCTGTTTTTTACATTTCGCACTGAGTTACGTGTCGTAGAATGTAATTAAACGTGCAACAACGACAGGTAGTCACGAGAGCCTAGATAAGTTAAAGCATGTTTTGATCCATATATAAACTATGCTCACTCACTTATGCTGCAACTGAAGATTGCTAAATTGTTTCTCACGTATACGACTGTGACATAGATTCAATATTAAGAATCGTCTTAATTTTGGCATAGGTGGCAAGAAATGTGCTCTGTTTATGGAAGTAAATAGATTATTTCTTTTCTATAGTGATTCGTTGCTTTAAAAGATGCAAATGTGGGATAAATTAGTTCCAACATAAGATTCACCACATGAATGTCGACCAAGTAACGTATTAAAAAAACAAGAGCGATCTGAGCTAGTTATAGAGAGAGGTGTGAAAAGAGGACATCAAATAAAGTGTTCATTGGAATGTATCAAAATAGTAGTAAAATAAGGGCAATGCTTAATGAATATATGTAACTAGAAATAAGAAAAATACCTGAGGCCAGTATGTTATATATAAATAGTCGTATTCTGTTCTATTCCATTTTAAGAATGTATCGTTCCATTCTATGACCATGTAAGATGATGTTTTCAATGTTTCTGTTACTTCATCTAAATCAATTATCGTTTTAAGAACAAACGACATTAATACACCTGAAACATAAAAAAGTCTCAGAAGATGAAGTGAAAACAAATATATTTCAGCCAATGTAGTACTAAACTTTAGTCCAATAACTTTAGAACACAAAATCACAAAATTATTTAAAAACAATCAATCAAAAACAACAACAACAACAACAATAACAACATAGACTCTTTAATGTCATATTATGAACTTAACACGAATTCAAAAGTCTTGGGCTAAGTCTGTTATGATTTCTGTTACAATCTTTAGGTTCAATGAAGTAGGATTAATCAGGGCGTTTGGTGATATAAATTTTATTTTTAGCTAAAGTAGCAAAAAAAGATTAACAGATACATTTATACAAAATTGGTATGCAACTTTAAGAGATTCATCAAGAGCAAGAAGTTATGTATTATTTGTGATTTTGGTTTTAAGTTTTAAGTCATATCTGTCAATGGTTAATATTGAAAAATTTAGGAAATTCTTTATCACGTTTCAGGAACTTCTTCGCATAGATTAAAAGTAGAAACTGGTAGATGGCATAAACCTGAAGCAATTCCTTATAATGAAAGAAAAATGTAAAATTTGCTTAAAACTAGAAGATGAATTTCATGTATTATTAGAATGTCCACAATACAATGTTTTGAGAAAACAGCTCATAGATAAATATTATTGGAAAAAACAAATATACCAAAATTTATTGAATTGTTAACAACTCAAAATGAAAATGTTATAAGAAAATTATCAATGTTTATCTTTAAAATGTTTGAATTAAGAACAAATGTTGAATATTCGTAAATTATAGTACCTAGGAAGGTAAATGTAATGTTACTTAATTGATATCATTATGCAAAACCTGTGCTTCATTTAAACCTTGCTGTAATATGTTATTCTGTTCATATTAAAGCAAACTTATGACTCAAATATACAGTAAATGTTAAATATATGTTATATATGTTTAATGACCTTGATATTATGTTTCTGTATGTATGTATGTTTGTATATATGCTGTGTGCTCATGGGTATAATACCCACATGTATTTGGAATAAAATCTTGAAATCTTATGATCAATCAGGCGGAAAGAATTGACGTTGAAATTAGTGACGTAGGTTTATGTGATAACTAATCCAGATATAACATTTTTTTTCAATGTGTTGTGAGTATTAAAACAGAGCCGGGCCAAGTTAACCGCAGAAGAAATTTTATACATCAAAGAAATATCGCAACTTCAAGTTTAAAGCTGCACGCCTCCAAATGAGCAAAAATATTTCAAGAAAATGAAAATTTAGAAAAATGTACTAATATTTCAAGAAAGGTAAAAACAATCAAGATCAATGTTAAAGTTTACATGTTATTTGCGATTTAAGACTGATTTTGCAGTATTTTATCACCATATTTCTACTGCGTTACTAACGCAGTAAGGGCTTTTTTGCACATTTTGACCTCTTTTTTGGTTATTTTTATGGATTGTAAGTGCCAATTGCAATATGTAAATAACTTTATTTGTTCACCTTACAATATTTTACTGTCAAATACATTATCAAAATTTTCATGAAATTTAACATGAATCTGGAGGCGTGCTGCTTTAACTGTTACTATAGAAGTGTGAAAATTCTACGTTCTATTAACACATATGATTTTAAAAGTAATTTCTAGTTTTGTTATCAAATAGCAAAGTATGGACATCGTAAAGAGGTGATGATGTATTTCCCGTAAGAAGCTTAGAATTTTAGACAATTATTACATATAAATTTGTAGAAATGGATGATTAATGGGCTGATAATGTTCTTGGGGTTTTATCACATGTACTTAACCTTCTTGCAGCAGAAGCACGATATCACCATAGATGTAACGTTAATTTTAGAACAGGAAAGCAATTACCAAAAATGTAGAATGATGTAAATGCCTTGAGGTAAAATTATGTTGGTAGACAAGAAGATCCCGACATGAGACAGAAGCATTTAATAATCTCATTGATTATATAAATGCATGTGATAAAAATCCAGTACCACTTAAACATCTTGTATTTCAAATGCATGCAATGTTTGGTGCAAATGCAAACTCAAGTAAATATTCAAGGAAAAAGATTATTGAACTCTTTTGGAGCTTTTTAATGATTTTTTCAAAGGATGGTAAAGGATATATATTTAGTTTGAGAGAAACCACAAGTTCCATTATACATGATTTCATGAAAAAAGATCTCTGAGTGAAGAAGAGAAGTATTGTAAAAACAGATGCCAAATTCATTCGTGCCGGCATTGACTTATTTGATGCACCAAATGGGATATATCTATCTTTTTCATCTACAGGTTCTGGTGTAGAAAATCTGAATTATATTCCAGAGAGTCTTTAAAATCTGCTAAGCGATCTATGATGACGTTAAACTTGGATCAACTGGTCAAGTCATCATCCAAGCATGTTGACCAAGAGGCGTTATAGCACTATTGCAACTCGACCTTGCAGTATAAATACTAGTACATCAGCACTTTGGGTCAAAATATCTTATAGATGTATTAAAGTCTCTTGGATTTTGTGTATCAAATTGGGAAACGCAAAAGTATTGATCAAGCTGCGGCTGCTGTTCATGAATACGAAATGTGAGCCTCGAGGAGCTACAGAGTCTAGCTAAAGTAACTATAAAGTATTTTGTTCAACCGTCATCGACACAATTCCTGTTTATTTTAAAAACATTTCTAATTCATTATCAGAAGAAAGAGACAATTTTGAACAATTTGTAAAACCTCTTTGGCCAATCAACAACTTATGCCCATCCTGGTCCGGCTTCATGAAATTTTATGACAAAACTCATGTTAACCACCCTGGCAAATCCAGTATATCGTTTCTTCCCATGATAAACATGAGTCCAACTGATCCATCTTGTATATTCCGTCAACCGTGATATATATATATATGGCAAATTTAATGTGACACCAGTTTTAACTTTTGATCAGCCTTTCTTCATGAAAGCAACAAATATCATCAATCTTCAAGATTCGGATAGTTATTTGAAGAAAATAGTTTTAAGGTTTGGTGCCTTTCACACAGAAATAAGCTTTTTGAGCGCATTTGGTCACATCATGGGTGGTTCCGGATTGAACGATCTCTTAGAAACAGTGTACTCACCAAATGCAGTTGCAAGAGCAGTAAGGGGACATTTTTCGGTAAACACAAACAGTATTGTTGGAAAAAATAATTGAAGTTGATATTGTATCCAACTTTGTAACAGAAAATGCTGCGGATATACGCTCTGAAAATCAATGTATAGTAATAGTAATAGTTTGAAAGATGGCATTTTGAACAATGACATAAACCTCAATTTACTCTATTTTAAACTTGAAGCAATATAGAACAACCGCATTATGGATCCAATATATAAAATTATTTCAATTCTACAGCAGTTTATACGAGCTGGTGGAAATGGAAGTTGGACTTGAAATCTTACAGCGCTAAGGAAAATGCTCTTCTGGACATTCATTTTGCTTGAAATCTGCCTATATATATTTGCAGAACATGCTTGCTTTAGAAACAAGAGGGCCATGATGGCCCAAAGTCGCTCAAAAAAAAAGTCAAGCTAATGAATGACCCCCGGGGCGGGGCCAATTTTGACCCCAGGGCTTTTATTTGAACAAACTTGGTAGACACCCATGAGAACATGTTTCATGCAAAATATCTTAAAAGAAGATTTTTTAAGTTTTTACTATATGCATATAGGGAAAATCAATGACCCCCTGGGGCGGGGCCAATTTTGACCCTAGGGCCTTGATTTGAACAAACTTGGTAGGCACTCATTAGAAGATGTTTCGTGCCAAATATCTAAGCTCTAGCTCTTACGGTTTTTTTAGAAGAAGATTTTTTAAGTTTTTCTTATTGGTTGCCATGGCAACCAGAGTTTTTAATGGAATTTAAATTTTTGAACAACTTTGAAAGGGGTCCACCTAAGGATCATTTCTGTAAAGTTTGGTTGCAATTGGCCATGTAGTTTAGGAGGAGATGTTGTTTGAAAAGTTTGACGCCATTTTTTGAAGGACGCACGACGCACGACGGACGCAGAGTGATGACAAAAGCTCACCTTTGAGCACTTCGTGCTCAGGTGAGCTAAAAACACACCTTGATTTGTACAGGCAATTTCTGGACAAAAACCATGAAGTAAGACGAAGTGACAGATATTGATCTGGAATTTCAACAGAACTTGCAATTGAACAGGTACTAATGAGGTCCCTGTGAAAACATGAGGACTGACAAGAGATAGAGGAATGACAGAAGAACAGCGTGCACTTTGGTAACTTTCAATACCAGCAACTACTGAAATAAATGTTGTTATGCAGCAATACACAGGGAAGAACTACACAAAGAGTGAACAGCATAAGTCTGAGCCAAATTTTTCAGTTAAGAAATGAATGCACATATTTTAATAAAATGCGTATACAGTATATAATGCGTATATACATTTGCAGTACAAATTTAACATATTCTTGGGAATTGAAAATTGTTTTAGAAGAACAATTACATATACATATATAAAGATCACTTACTTGTGGTTACATCCTTAATTACAACACACAGGATCTTTAACATAATAGTAGGTTAAATAATATATATTGTTTTGAAAATATTGTGCAGAATGCACACAAATTATACTATTACTGAGAATAAGTGCACTTAATTACTTAATTACATTACTTTTTATGCTATTTGATTTATACTCTTCAATATATCGTTTTTGAATCATTGAAAAGAAATTATGCCAGCAGAGAAATGAATTATTATTTAATTTCTTTAAAAAAAACACGATGCAATCACATTAAATCTATTAATTTTGCATGCCATAATTGTTTTTATTGGTATATCATAGAAGGTTAAAGAATGTAAAATGTGTTGAAAGTATTAATTACTATGAATAGGTGCAACAAATGGCATTGCTTTTTATGCGTTTTGTTTTATTGAACACCAAACCTTTAATTTTACATACAGAATAACAGATTGTATATGTCTCTTGAATTTAAAAAACAAAAAAAATATTGTTTTAGAAGTGGGTGTGGTAATTCCTTCAACAGTTTCTTGTAATCAAAGAAAACAAATTATGCTTGCGAAAAAGGAATTATAATTATCGTTTTAATCATAATGTCTATCAAAAATCGCGTAGTTACATTTATATGTATTTTTACAAATTCTTCCAGCCAATGTTTCTAAACTGTTTTGTTTTAATTTGATAGTAGGTTTAAGAATTCACTGTGTTGAAAATAATTCGTTTTACATGCTCAATACTACTTTTTAAATGTTTCTTAAAGCTTAAAAAAGTAACAACTTACCTTTTTACAATAGTGGGTGGGGTATCTCATATATATATTTATTTCTTTAAATGGTAGAAAAAAGGAAAATAAATAAAACTTGCTTAAAATAAATCATAATGAACAGAATATTTATGAAAATATCATTTTTGTATAAAATAATCCAGTTCAAAAGCATTGTTTTCATATCAATGAGATATACTGTGATAAAAATAACAATGAATTGCGCTTTTAACATTGTCCTACTGAACCCAAGTTTTACCAATTTTGCCAAGGTAAAATGATTGCAACTTTTTACTAATAATTAACAACATATTGAAATAAATAAATAACAATGTGAAAACTAAACTTTTGCAATTTGATATAGGTTGACCCATTTTTTCTGGCTCCACTGACTGGACTATGAACATGAACAGATAAAATAGAAAAATAAGAATCCCTAAAAAAAGCCCCGGTTTGATTGAGCCTGTTCATGGACGGTACGGTACTGTCAAGTACAAACTACCGTCCACGTTAAGCAGAATTCTACATTTAACATGAACTGGTACAATTTTGAATTCTGAAACATCCGCAGAGAAAAAATGGGCGAAAATAAATAGAATATAATTTTGAAAGGGGATCAGAGGTTATGGAGCCTGCATATCACAGATAAGACGTCAAAAAACAAATTTAAAAAGCAGGCTACATATCTTAGGGTGATTAAACATTATTCAAGTGAGGAATACTGGAACCAACCAACAAGAAAATAGCCAAAAAAAAAGAACTAAATTACCACAAGCACAACAATAATGTCGTGCTGAACGATCTTTAAGGATCGGAAATATAACATCTCTGATTGAAACTCTTGTTATTTTTTTATATCCATAGCACATAATAAGGATAAATGGGAAGAAATCAATTTAAACTGTTTTCATAATAATCAGAGGAAAGATAAGACGCAATTATCAGGCACTTACCAAACTTTTCAGACCGATTAGTATATGGCTGTATCTTAGAGTTGTAACCCTGATTCACGAATAGATCTGTGTATAGACGATGTCGTTCCGTAGCGTTGCTGGTTGGTGTTGATACAAACACACACAAACATCTTGTGGTATATGCTAGCACCAGTAGCAATACATTTAAGTCCATTTTTTGTAGTATCTGTTATAGACCTTTTTTCTGCAAAATTACATTACATTTTACTTTAATTAAATGGTATTTATCAATAAAGTCAAGTGCTTTTCTATAAAATTTGCTTTGTTTTAGTTGGAAGAGAGTATCCATTGACAACTAACTAGTAGTATGTTCTTATGCTTTACTAAATTATCCAACATTTCACATGCTCTGACAGACGTTAACCTTAGCATAGAGGTAACCAACAAAATTGAAATGAACCATATGAATATATCAACTTTGAGCCCAAACAAAATGAATGTTTCTTTCAAAAGTGCATGCCAAAAAAGTTAACTTTCTTTTCAAATGTAAATAATTTATAATGATAGTCAATATATACCGTTCGAATTGTTATGTTCATTTTTTTTTTCATCCTTGTTTTATCTCTTTTAAGTCACACCATCACTGTAAAGATCATATGGCGACTTTCCAGCTCTACTGTCGAGGAATACCTCTGTTACCCCTCTGTACATTACTTTAGGCACAAAAGGACATCCGAGTAGAACCAAAGATGTTTCGTAAGCTTGTTTGATAGCTTCCTCACTTGAAAAAAATCCAATGTCCCTTGCGGAACTCGAACCTTAAGCGGTAAGAGGCAAGTGTTTTCAAATCAACAGCCTTAACCATTTGGTCATGGAGGCACCGTGTTTTTCGTGCCGCTTGAAGTATTTAATTAGATGAAAGATCAGTAATGTATGACTATAAATTGAGACACAAATGGTTCAAATGTGAAATCACTTGTATTGTAATAGGAAACAATTAACATCATCAAGATTAGATTTTCAAAAGTTACTGATCAAATGTGTCGGAACAGTCAAGTAAGCTTGTCCGAATTGCAAGCTATATTTGACTTCTTATAAAAACTGTTTTATTATAAAACATTTTTCGCGAAATAAGCTGTATGAGTTATTGAAAATACATGTACAAGCGTTCAATATAAAAATTAAAAGAAAACAAAAATGCAAGCAGTATAATTTATAAATCTGACACTACAATATGTCTGTTCATAGATTGTTGTTGTATGAACAATAAACTATTATGTTTTTGTCGGACTGCTTTCACCATTACAGTCTAGTAAAGTGGGGTAGTATATATGGAATACCACACCACATAGTACTTCTGACCTCATAGCTTTATAGTGACCCCCAGGTAGTCCTTAACATAGAACGAACCTCAGCCGAATGTTTGCAGGCTGACCAGTTGGTTACGACAATTCTATGAGTACCTCAATGGTATGTACTTTTTCTTTAATTGCAATCAACAATAATATATCGTCAATTTCGTCCTCCATCTCTTCATTATCATCATCATAATCATCATCAATAGTATCAGCATCATCATTACTATCGTCATATTTTATTCGTTTTCGTCATCAGTATACATATCATCATTATTATTATGTTCTTTATAATGATGATCATCATCATCAACATTATTCAACCCTGGCCTAAGTTCTACTTATTATAAATTTTGGGAGAAGTTTTAATCATTTTATCGTCAATTTCGCCCTCCACCTCTTCATTATCATCATCAATAATATCAGTATGATTATTATCATTACTAACGTCGATTTTATTCGTTATCGTCGTCACTATAATTTTGATTATTACAATTGTCTTTATCATGATCATGATCATCATTATCATTAATCAACCCTGGCCTAAGCTCTACTTATTAAAAATTTTAGAAAAAGTTTTAATGAGAGCCCTTAAAAAGAATAAAATGATAGACAACACTTATGTTACACAATTCATGAATTCTTGTAAGAAAAAATCCAAGTAATTATGATTTTGTATAGTGCAGAAATAAAGAGATTAAGGCTTGGCTAAAACACTATCTTTAAAAAATCAGAAATGAACATTAATAAACTAAACTAAGCAGTTATAACATTGCCTCTTTTTGGCAAAAGGGTAGACATTTAATGATTGATATAGGTAATAAATCAAACAACATTTCGCATAAAAATACAAAGTGCCAGTGTGAAACATTTAAGATTTTTTCGAGTACAGTGTTAATGGATTTTATAATGGATATTATATTTTGCAGGCCTGGCCATGTTGAACCGCTGAAAACTAAGCTGTCAATACATTAGTGGCATAAATACACTATTATCGTCGTCAACATTGATAAAATCTAATATTCAGTCTGATAACATTAATAATTTCTTATATTGAATTAATTCAACCATGGTGGCGCAAACTTTAACATTTCATTTTTCATTCAGAGATGACAGTCGCGAACATTCTTTCTTCAATGCAGTTTTTGCATATACGATTTATCGAATGTATCGTGTTTCATTTATTTATCGTTCCGAATATTAACAATTCATAAAAATACGTAATGTAGGTCAGACGTGAAATTTAATCAGTTGTGAAATATACCATTAAGTTTATTACCATCAGGAAAAAAACTCGTTTAAAATGTTTGATAGTGTTTATCTGGAGGAATTTATGCAAAATGATAATTAAGTACAGTGTAGATACACATCTCCGAAATATGACAACATAAGAAAATTGAAGGTATAATAAGATATAACCTGTCTGTTCAACAACAACAAAGAAATGTTTTAATAAAATGAAGCTTATACAAACGTACCCCAGAAGTAATCGACAAAATCTAAAAAATGTATTTAGTATTTATAGATATTAGGTATTTACGTAAAAACCCGAACAATAAGTCTTCATGGTGAACCCTTTATGGAATCGAAAAGGAAAAGCAAGTTCAACTTATGTAGAACGGTTCTCTATTTACCAAGTACCTTTTCGCCTTAGTCAATTAATCTTTTGATATTTTTAAAAAATATAAATGAATGTACTATCGATCCATTAAAATACAGCGTACCGCTGTTTTCGAAATTTCTTTCTACATTTTATGACAATAAATTTACGCTGCTTTCTTCGCGAGATTGATATCTAACACGCTCTACACTACCCTATAGGGCTCCTCTCGAATAGAGGACCAAACTGGAGCACTTTCCTCTGTATTGAAACTTTGACTTCAAAGTGCGCTATACAAGTATACGAGTACATGCAATTTTTTTTTCAACAGACAAACTAACGCACTTTCGGTCACACAAATTAAAACAATAAAATGATGAATTTCTCTATTTCTAGCTATATTAAAGAAAGGTAACATTTCTATATTAATTGATTTAAAGATCTTTCTCTGTTGAATGTTGTAGAAAAGACTTTCATAGAAAAGAATTCAGCAGGTAGCGGGTGCTATGCGGGTGCCATCCTGCCACCACTAGAAAAAAAACACTACTTTAAGACGGATACCAAAATTAGTGCCAAATTTTAAAAGTCCATCAAGATTATAATTGTAGTGTATATTTAAATAAAATGCACGTCCATTTATCGCAAGAATTATTTTTATACACGTATAAAGGAATTTTAGGAAAATACGAAATTCATCTCTATTCTGATTTAGCGATCATTTCAAAGTGTCAACGTTTTCGTTGTACAGGAAATAGATGCATTTTGTAAAACCATACAAAAATCCCAAAATAACTTGTAAGATTTCATTGATTCAGGGTATAAAATGTCTCGTGCTGTAAATATATGTTTACATTAAATTCAACTTGTGTCATTTCTTTCAATGTCGTTGACTTCAAACCACTTGCCTGTCATCGCTGTAGGTTCGATCCGCGCCATTCATCGAATTCTTTCAAGCAAGGATTGAAATCGATTTACAGCTGTAACCCTCACACAAAGTTACTACTATGAACATTACTTTTAACATACTTATTACAAGTCATTTCAACAGAAAATGAAGTGTTTGAAAATAAGATGCAATGAGGTGATATTTAATGCATTTTATTACATTCCCATCATGTTTCATTTTGGGTTTCAATATGCCACCAAAACTTATCGAGTAAATGTCTCATAGAACACGCTCTTCGAAACATTTGTTATTTTTAGGAAAACATTTAAAATTTATATAGTCACAATGTTTGTGATATTTAAAATGGTACATTGTATAATTCATAAAACATTTTTCAACAATGTCTTACATTTATTAAGCAACAAAAACATTTAGTTTTAATAACTGCAAAATCAGAATTTAAACGACACAAAATATAATTATTTGATTGCACAGTGATGTCGACCGCCATCTTTAACTCCACCTTAAATATTTCATATTGCAAATTAAAAGAAAAGTCAGTACTCAGTATTTAAGCACTCAGTATTTAAGCAGAACTCAGTTAACACCTTTAGAAATTTGGAACCCAACTTGGATTGAAATGAAACTGTTTTTTTTTTTCCTTTCAAAATTTAATGATTGCCAACATTGTACATGTATACGTTTTCATTAGCAATGACATGTGGTCCAAATATTTAGGAAAAACGAAAATTTTGAAATGGGCTTGTAATGTTTAAACATTTGCAAAAATGGCATTACGTATATGTATATCTTGTAAACATTTTCACTTTTTGTCTTTAAAGAAGACCTTTATCTTGTAAATTATGATTGACAAAAACAGTTTAGTTTTAAAAATGACATTGTGATTGTGTTTATTTCCATGCCAGATAACCCTATAACGTAACTCTAGTCTTTGTAAAAAATGCTAATATTTCCTATTAGGGGCCTTTTAACTTTGTCTCACCTTACTAAGAATATATAAGAATAAATAAATAATAAAAGCATATAAGTTTACCTTAAAAGTAAATCCTTAACATCCGCTTAAGTTGTCCAACATCAATGCCTTTAAAGATTTGGTTCAATGCGTATTACCCGTTGAAGTTATTAACTTTACATACCCATCAAAGCTAATGGCACGCATGTTGTCAATATGCGTGACGAGAACTACTCTTCTCTTTACACCTGAACATAACTTGCATATTATAGACGTAATTTGCAATACGATAAATTTGGCTATCATGGTTTATCGTAAATATAAAATATAAAGAATTAATAAGAAACGATAGATAAAGCCTTTAAAAATGAATAAATTATTTCGTGATCGTACACTGAACAGATATAAAAGTTATTACCATTTTAATGTAATATGTTTATATATTGTTGGTAGCTATTTACAATTCAAAGTGTAATATCAATGATGACCTCCTTTGTAGCGTGAAATCACCAGGGAAAGTAACAATATTAATAGATAAATAAATAAAGAATGTATAACTATAAAAGATGTTTAAGCTCCAAGCAATTAAATTAATTCACTTTGATCAATCATTAATTATATTGGCTTGCAATCTGCTAGAACTTTGACAACTCTTTGACTAATGAGGAACTTGAAACTTTTGAACATTTTCATCGATCAACTAACGCATTCTGACCAACAATTGATATTGTATTCTATATCAAGTTTGACCAACTAGTTAGCTTGAACTTGCACTTCCTTTTGTAAGGTCTTAGGGTGGCATTAGTGCATGATAATAATAATAATAATAATAATAATAATAACAACAACAATAATAATAATAATAATAATAATAATGATAATAATGATAAGAAGAAGAAGAAGGAGAGAAAGAAAAAGAAGAATATATGAGTGTAATGTTAGCTCTTCTGAATTAAGTTTACAGACAATTCATTTCTCAAGGAGATACAAAACAAACTGCGTTTGAAACTTGATTGATGCTATTAAAATATTGATGCTATTAAAATATTGGTGCTATTAAAATATTAACTAACCTATATATGTACAGACACCGTTCACGTTTTTGTTAACGCATTTGCATGTCTGATAGTCCAGCTAGCATATATTGTTATCATATTTGGCGGAATAAAAGTGTAAAACATTTAGAAAACAGAGACTGTGTATGTCTTTTGAACAGCATGCTTTCAGATCAAAATGGTAACAGCATGTTTCACACAGATAGTATCATTTACTATGCCTGTGACACGACTTTATTATCCTATAAAATAATATTGCACACTTTGATACATTATCAAACAAATGTTTTGCAGTCTTTCCATCCAGGTCAAGGTCACTTCTAAAATAAAAAAAAGCTTCCAGACAATGTGCTGAAACAAAAATACATGTAGATAAATATCATCAAGTCGATACAGGAAAATATGGATATGTTACAAATTTCCTATTCATGCAATTTTCACGCTTGCGTTATATCGATAAAAAAGCAATTAAAAATTTTAAAATGACAAAAAATATAATAATGTTCAAAAAATATAATAATGTTAACGAAGATAACATCTGTCTTTGTTACTGTGCATATAGCTGTAAACGAATATACCTCTCCGAAGAGCTTTATTTGTTGACACCTTACTATAATTGTATCGAATTTAGGTCCTCAACAAAGGGGAGCTGTAAACGTCAAGACGCCCAATTTTGATGGATAAAGCTCTTCAAGTTTATGTTTGTAATTGTTATTATCATCATCGTAATTATCATCATCTATATCATCATCATAATCACCATCGTCGTCGTCATCCTCCTCCTCATCATCATCATCATCATCAACATCATCACTACCATCATCAACATCATAAATACCACATCAAAATAATCATAATCAGTACAATATTATAGATATCATCAACATCATACTTTTCATTATCTGTACATCATTATAAATATCATCATCATCATTATCACAGTCATCAAAATCAACCAACAACAACAACAACGCATCTCCATCATTCTCATTACAAGTACAAAAACATCATCATTATTATAATTACAAGTACATGGTCATCTTGATCATCATCTTCATTTTCTGGACATCATAATCATAATTGTCAGGATATCAGCTTTCGGTTAATCTTCATCATTATCACCAGTATATCATCATCATTATCATAATGAACAGAATATATTTAAAATCATCATAACATCACAATCATCACTACCATTATCGGTACCACCATCATTATAATAAGCATCAGTACATCATCATCATCATCAGTACATCATCATCAATACGTCACCATCAGTACATCAGTATCGGAATGTTGACATATGTATTCATAATAAAATGACCTCATATTTGGGCAAGTCAAGTTGAAAATATGCACTTGATGCATATCGATGTGAAACTGAATTAAAACGAATTTTGATCCCCTTTTACATTAAAAATGCGGTGAAGGCGACATCGGACTTGTTATGAAGCGATGACAAGTAAATGCAAAATATGACAATAATTGTAATAGAATAAGATATAAATGACACCTTGATATGAAATACTCTAAAAATCAATGGTCCAAGTTGTCAAATTTATAAATGACAAATGCATTCTGTTCACAATGTACGATCGTAATCAGCTGCAACGTAAAAGTATTTGAAATTTAAGGCAGCAAAATAACTTAAAATGGGGTTTGCACTTGACAGTACCGTCCATGAACAGGCTCAATCAAACCGAGCCTGCAACATTTTCAATTTTGCTGCGTTGGGCTTTCTTGAGGGATTCTTGTTTCACTCTATTTTTTCCTTGTGGGTCTCTACAAAAGTTGACACCAAGGTAGAAAATGCTCTTTTTGGTTAATTCTAAATTTAGTAAAATGTTTAGTAATTGTCCCTTCATCCAGCGATGAGCAGCATTGCATAAACCTCTACACCTTCTATAAAAGTTCTACATTACACTGAATCAAATAGCTTACATCATTTGCACGGAACTACATATTAAATTATTATACAGGATTTTAGATATGCATATTAAATATGATGCCGCTCTAGTGGTCACTATACTGTACAACCATTGATTATATTCTCACTGGAACTTCAGATTTCTAATATGTGGACCTTCATTAAAACTACTTAACTATAACCTGCCCTCGTATATGATAGTAAAACAGGGCACACAGTTTATCTGGACGCTCAAATATTTGGTATTTAGAATTGTCTAGCATACATTACATAAGTTTATGACAAATCTTGTCGAAGGCGTGTACATTAGTCTCAGGCTAGTGGCTGGTGGTCAGTTTTGTGATATTGTCGTATACAGGAGAAATTCTAATGATTCTCTTTCGAAAGTAAATAAATCAAGAAAAAACATATAGCTTATTTATGGAGTTCTTTACATAAATAAGTTATTAGTAAAGAAAACTAGCCAAAGGTATGTATAGTAGTAAGTTATGACAAAAATTATATTTGATAAAGAACACTATATTCAAAGGTTGGATAATCCACTTAACATTTGATTATACTTGCACAACATCCTAAAACAACTTAATGATAACACTGTTGTAGTAATACATATCAGACAAAAATGATATAAATACTTTCAAAAAGTGGATAGTTTATATAAGAACCTATCTAATATTGCTGTTAACATGAAAAATATATTTTGATTAATGGTTGTTCCATTGTTTTTGAATTAAAAACCAGTGTGTGAAATTTTCTTTTCATTAAATTTATTTTGCAAGCTGTCGCTTCTCCATACCGTGTTGCCCGGTTATATATGCTTGAAAAGGAAAAGTTTGAAAAACGTACAGCTTGAAACTTACATTATTTTTTACCTTTATTCTGCGATGAAGATTGCAATGAAAATAATTTTGATGAGAAACGCAATCGTATACCGCTTTGCCAATCTAGACATACCTCAACATAAAGAGGTCTGCAGACATAACATACATTCATCGTCTCAATTTTTTGTCATTCAATGTTTAATCTTAAAGATTAAACAGTCATGTCAATCAGCTCATGTGTTAATATATCTTTACTTATTTTATCATTTAATTAAAGAATTGATTTATGTTATGCAAATGATTTTGCAATTGATTTAAAGGTTTATATCTTGAAGATATTTGTTTCATGTGTTGTTAAACAGTGTTTATGTCTTTGTTTGCTATTACATGTTTATCTTTTTATCAAACTCAACCCACACACAAATCTTTTAAGGGTCAAATAAAATAAATCATCTACCAGTATGTGAAATGATTATTTGTCGTTCTCTTTTGTTGTCATACCCCCCCCCCCCACACACACACACACCCGCCGCTGATATCAATTTTGTATTTTGCGTAAATTGTTATCTTGAGTTGAGTCATATGGAGTGCATGTTCGTTTAAAAATCAAAATGGCGTCACAGGTATGTTGAATTAAATTTTTTCGAGTATTCTTACCAAGTTAACAATGAATCTTAACTTTAGATTGAATTATGAAATTTGAATGTATATACATGTATAACGGATCAATATGTATTTTCTATCATTATTTGCCCATAATGCCTCTAGATTGTCTTTTTTTCTTATGTCTCAAAAGCTTTTCATTCTTTGTGTTCTCTTACAGTTTCCAAAATTTACTCTCTTGCATGCCAGCTACCTGAATCATCCTTTGATTCTGCTGCTTTTTAGCAATTATAGTAGTACAGTTTTTGTAATTTAGTACTTTGTAAAGAAGTAAAAATACTACATGTATATAGTTTTTTGGTTTTTGGTGTGTGTCTTTTTTGTTTTTGTTTGTGGGGGTGCTATTTTTATGACACATAATTACAGATGCAGCACTATTTGCCACAGGTGATAAGCTTATAACATTCTCTAAATCATTTGTTTGAACGTTCATACTCATGTTTGTCCTTTCTCATTTAAAAGAAGCAAATATTTACCCATTTCTGAGGCATAATGTGCCTTTGAAAACAATTTGTCGATTTACAGCATTTCCCTCTGTCTATTTTGTTCTTTATTTCATTTTAACTGATATGTCTTGACAAAAACACACATATAACACCTAATTTTATTTTAGGTACACAAGTTAGTCAAACTTAATGTTGGAGGAACACGTATGACAACAACAGCCGAAACATTAATGAAGGATCCCGGAAGTAAACTTGCCAACATGCTAACGAAACACGATGTTTTTCATAAGGATTCTGATGGAAGCTTCTTCATTGATTGTGAAGCTGAAATATTTAAAGTCATCTTGAATTTTCTCCGATTTGGCACCTTGCCAAAGGTAGAAAAGGTATTACAATTGTATGATGTTGCAAAACACCTTAATGTACATTCATTGATTGATAAATTGAAGTCATACCATGCAGTGAAGTATGAAAACCAAATGGCTTCCTTGCATCAGCGATTTTCAAACTTTGAAGGAGAACTAGGGAAAGTGATCAAGAGAATAGAAGAGATAAATGCTGCACCAAATGAAGCTAAAGCCATTCATTTCTTTAGAAGTCGTTGCGAATATTGTTTTTCTCAGAAATATGAACTAAAGGCATGCGGTACCAGTATTTATGCTAACATTTTCATGAACAATATGAGTGTTGATGATGAATTTGTGGCGTTACTAGCTTATAACCTATGTAAACTTGGTTATGCAAAACAAATAGCTAAGAGGCGGTACAACGAACCTTGCAAAGGAAACCCTCATGGATATTGGCACGACGGCCTTCAGCTGATCTTACTTACAAACTAACTTAGTTTGAACAACGTATTGTTTTGCATTTCAGTTGAAATGGAACTAAAATTTGCCAACGGCTGAACTGTAATCAACTGTAAAAAAAAACCATTTCGTTCTCTATCCTTTTCTTATATATTCATAATCATAATCACATTGAGTGTGTATGTACAATGAAAAATAAATATAGTTTCAAATAACCACTCTATATGTTGTGATTAATTTATAAAACAAAAGTTGTCAGTAGGACAATGCACTCAAATATTTTCAGTGATTGATAGTGAAAAAGCATGGATGATGTAGGAATTAACAGAGGGGAAATTCCATCTCGAAAACTAAATCACATAGTAACGAACTGGATAAAGGACCATATCGTATTAAAAGTCCATATCAGACATAGGTCATGGAAAGTGACCTGAAATAAAATTCATAAAACATGAATTAATTTTCAAGCGGATACTATCAATAATTTTGAAGATTGACGATGCATGCATACGCTTTAATCAAAATTTGTGGAAGTTCACAAAGGGTTACAAGTCAGAGAAAATATATGCCAGATCTATTGACCTTTGATCATGACCACCAGTTATGATAACAAAGACATGTAAAGGGATTCAAGTGAACATATCCCTCAGAAAATTCGAAGATTTGATGTATTTATGGTCACCTTCAGATTTATGTTGCATGCAAAACAAAGGGATATTAGTCAGTCAAATCATTGTAAGAGTTATGGGCCATGAATAGTAATCTCAAATTATGTCTTTGAGTACAAGATTTTCCAACGTTTCACAATTCAGATACCGGAAAGTGATCTCAAGTTATGACCACCTTTTTACTTTACTTTAGTAGTATTAAAGATTGATGTTGCGTGCAAAACTATGACCAGGAATTTTCTAAGCTCACAAGTTCCAAAATTATGTCAAATTCATTGTAAGAGTTATATGACCTGGACAGTGACCACCTTATATGATCTCAAATAACTCTGAGAAGAAAAAAGCAAATGTTTTAGTGATTTATTAGATATGATGTTGCCCATTAAACATTTATTAAAGCCACTCGGTCCAATGGTATTTAAAAAAACATTATTCAAGATTAACATGATAATCAAATAGTCAACTTGAACAATAAAGTTATTTTTGTAACGAACTTTTTAGTTAACGAACTATTCTCTCCTTTTATAAATCAAAAATTAAAACTTAGCCCGTTGAAGTTATATGGTACGAGTATCAAAAACCTGACTAGGTAATCTGGACCTCCAGGCAGTCTGACCAGGCTCTATACGGCTGGTAGTCTTGAGTATTTTTAACATTGAAAGTCAGATTGTTCCAAATTCAAAGTTTTGTTGCTATCATTTGTCATACAATGGTTTATTGAAGTTGTGTATATTTTATTTTACTTATATTGACAGTCCATACTGACCACTTTCCAGTATAATTAACTCGGAGGTGATTGTGAACATAACTACATTAATATCAAACCATCTGCCGCGTCATTAATTTGAAGTTGCAAGCATGTGTAATAATAGGTTTAACAGGTAATAATATTATACGTTTGCTTTTTTAGAAAACAGCTCTGTAAAATGGGCGCACATTGACGGTTTGTGATATATGAGCTATGTGCGTATCTTTTAAATTAAATCCGTCAGCATCCGGTTTAGTTGTGAACGGGTGTTCTATACTTCATATCTATTAAAACATGATAAAAGCGGATTGAACTAGCGTCTCATGATAAATACGTTGACGAACTGCAGTTTTTATTTTTGATTAAATAATGATATGCGTGCAAAATGTTTATCCAGTTTAAAGGTAGAATAAGATTAGTGTGTTTCTTTTTTTTTTGTTAGATTACAGATAAGATATTATTTATTACCTCTTTTATTAAATGTGTCCTTAATACGATTATAAAACATTACTTATTCAGTGAAACCGCTTATAGTTTGAAGAATCAGGTATTCACGCAGTTTGACATTACGAAAACAGTAATTATTTCTTTTTTTACGGGGAAACATTATATGTTCATGTTCCTCACGAATTTGAGCGGCCTCTACACTTGATTAAAAATTTGAAAATAAATAAATATAATAAAAAGGTTAGGGAAGAGAATAAAACATGAACCGTCTTTCGTTCTACGTAGATCACAAATAGTTAAGTGGAATAGAGGCACGGAACGGTGTTCCGTTTGGACAATCGTGATTTCTTTCATTTCGTCCTTACCCGCAATGCACGATGATACGATGGTGAAAACACGATGGTGATTATATAAGAATCTGACACTGGCTGCGGTATAGACGGGCATTTCTTGCTCGAAGGTAACTGTTTACGGCGGTAACGAGGCTCTGTATGGTGCAGACACTAAGCAACGGCGCAGACTTTCCTTAACCATTGCTAGGTGTCTGCACCGTTGTCGAGACGAAACAGAAAGTAGACAAATTTCGACAAAACAAATTGACAGAATAAATATTTAAATTACACAGACGATTTTATACATTTACTGTAATAAACAAGAGTATTCACTTCAATATTAGTATAAAGAGCTCCCCACCTACAAAAATCCCCCGCCATATACAACTGAACATCGCGTCAAGCTTAGCATGTCAATAAGGAAACTTATCACTTTGTTACAACAGCAGGTGTCAAGTGCTGTGTGGCAGCTGAAAAAAGTTGCCCCATACTTCACTACAGTGTTGTTATATTTTTCTGGTCTTTCGGGATCATTGATGCCAGCACTATTGAGAGTTGAGAATTGAGAACCGCTCAAGCCGGTGCTAGGAGGCGCGAGGGATGTTGCACTTATTCATTATCCCTCATGTACAGACTCAATCAAATCGAGTCTGCGATTCTTACGTTATATTGTTGTGACTAATGCTTCCGAGGAATCACTTTATTTCCAGATTTTTTACCAAAGTTGGGTCCAGAACGTTATCCATATAAAATTGACACAAAACATGTTCAGAGACGGTTTCAATGTTGAATGACATAAATGATCTCTCTTATGAAGGCAGACATTTTAAAAATATTTTTAATGAATGAAAGTGAATTTTGTCCGATTGAAATAATTCTTTTAAATAAAATTTTAGTAATTGATGTAAAATTATATTTTGAAGTTTATGGTTAACTCTGAAACGAGTATATAATTGATTTGAATCTAAAACAATATGAAAAAATCTCCAAACAATTCTGGACCGCTTCGAGTTGCAAGTTCTCTATAATTTTTGACAAAATAGTTGTGCAAGCAACATACACCGAACGAAGCTGAACAATAGTGGAGCGTGTTAATAGATATATCTGGTTTTCAGTCATTTCAAACAAAAAGAGTAATAAAGAAAAATATACTTTTTTCATTCCATGATGGGGTGTTTACGTTTTATAGGATTCGACTCAGCTGAAATTGCGCGAGAAAATGGCATGATTCATACACAATCTTTGATTAAGATTAAGGGTAACACCCTTGGGATTTTTCATAGACACTTTCCGTGTTTCCCACCTACCTAGAGAGGTTAGAAACCCAGATAATCCTCGCATGTATCAGTGCTATATACACTTCGCATGTAAAAGAACAAAGGGGTCTATTCAATAAGAGCTAGGGACTAGTTCCCGGACTCCCTTGTATGTCATAGCTGTCTCTAGTGGAAATACTGGAATAATCCCCTACTGGAAATAAGTGCTTGCACTTACGTAGGTTATCCTTGACCGCCCGGTCTAAAGAAAATCAATCAATCGATTGATTGATTTCACATTCCTTTATAAATTTCTATCACAATTGAGCAATTAACAATTTAACATTTCTGAATGCGATAACATCCGTGATAACTTTCGCAACTTGAGCGTTTATCAACTCAGGATTTTGTTGTTATTTCTGTTGATCCCTCAACGATCCGAAAAATACTCTAGACAGAAATCATGGGTGACGGCTGCTTATCAAGAGTGGGCTTGTTGGATAAACGGGCAGGTAATTTTCATTAAACGTTTTCCTTAATGCTTAAACAACAATGCTTGAAATCACAGTGCCTGAAAATATTAGCACCATCGTCGTTAACAAAAGCGGTCGTAATATTTCATTAACTATAGATTGATAAACGCATTTCATTTTATTATTGCTTGCTTTATTTTTATTTACAAAAACAGGATAACTATATTCTTGTAAAATAATGAAATGACGAAATAATTTGGTCAAAAGACTAGTGCCATCTGTTAGTTTTTATTTGTTTGGGTCGTCAGACAAATAATGGTAGCGAAATTTCAGAGTCTAATGCTGTTAATTGCAAATGCCTAAAGTAGTCCACTTTTTTAAAGCGGTTACTTCCCTTTATATGTACACTAACGCCGACAAATTCAGGGGAGATCAATGCGTAAAGATTGTCAAATAACAGGTGCATTAATTTTCAAGCAAAGTAGTTCCCGAATGGTCGAGGATTTCTAATATTGTTTCATTCTTTATAGATATAAAAGCCTACAGTAAGCTCCATGATTATTTACAACTGTGTTAATAGCGTCGAAATAATAAGAGTTAGAATCCCTAATTTAGAAATACAGGCCGATAAAATATTATTCACCGTGGCCGAGGGGTTTGCACGCTCGCTTATGAATCAAGAGGTCTGGAGTTCAAATCCCCGTTGAGGCAACTCATTTTTTAATTTTTTTTTAGTCAAACAAACATTGAATTGACTATCAGTGTTGCAATTAGTCTTATAGCCAATTTACTAAAGTTAAAATACTGGAAAGCATTGGTGGCACTTTACAAAAACAAATTGGTTTATAATCTCACAACCTTCACCTTTCTGGCATTCTGAGACCCAAACAAATTCAGCGCCTTCTGTGCTTTGATTTAAGAAGTAGGGAATTATACTATTTACTTCACTATATGTTTTACATGTACATAGAAATTTTTCCCGCATAAAGCGTGCACTTAACAAGTTTTTTTTCCTTTTAGTCAGACACTTTACTGTGATCAAACACTTTAAACTCCAGAGGGAACAGCTGTGGTCTACGCATTGATAATTTGCTCCTCCTACCCGCTAATAAAGATTTCATGTCAATACAGCTTTGTGTTACTACGGTTTATACATTCTGAGTGATAAAGATAACATTCTTCAATCTCGTCAACTGTTATAAAACCAAAATGGCTGAACAGGTATCTATAATTTAATTTGTTTTATTCTTAATATGTTTACATAGTTAAAGATTAATGAGTTAAAACAAAACAATTATTTGGAAAATATAATTGAATAATATACAATGTTTAAATATAATTAAATATATGTATATGATAATTTTATGTTGATAGCAAGATTTAAATCGTCTTTAGTACAATTATAGAAATAGCGTCAACATCAAAGCTACAAATTTGCAACATTTGTTTCTTTCTATTTTGCACTTTATTTCGCCGTAACGAACTATATTGTTGATTTAATGTGACACCGACATTCTTCTTATTTTCTTTTACAAAAGTTGGTCAAACTTAACGTTAGAGGAGCATACATGACAACAACCGACGACACATTAAAAAAAGGAGGAAGTAAACTTGCCAACATGTTGGAGGCAAACAACGTTTTTCTCAAGGACTCTGACGGATGCTTTTTCATTGACTGCGATGTTGAGATGTTCAAAATCGTTTTGAATTTTCTTAAATTTGGCACGCTACAGCACACGGAAAGAGTGTTAGAATTGTATGAAATCGCAAAGTACCTTGACGTGAAAATGTTGTGTGAATGCTTAGAATCTCACCATGTTGTGATCTATGAAAAACGAATATCATTATTAGAGCAAAGGAATCAATCGTATTTTTCTGATGTCCTGAAAAAAGTTGTCGAGGCCATAAAAATTAAGTCTGCTGCACCGAATGAAGCCAAGGCTATTTATTTTTTAAAGAGCTATTGTCAATCTTGCTTTCCTGAGGTATATGGAGGTACAACAGCCGATCTTTATGCCAACATTTATCTTTCCGATATTTGTTCTAACATTGACGATTTGACGTTACTCGCCTATAAGCTGTGTAAACTTGGTTATGCAAAATATATAGCTAGAAGGTTACATAATGAAAGGTGTACAGGAAATAATACGGTGTGGCACTACGGGTACCAGCTTATTCTGCTGCAAAACTGACAAATGTTTGAACATTTTATTCTGTTTATATAGAATTACTAAAACAAACACTGAATGCATGGTACAATAAATAGATAAGTAGATATGTAAGTAAAATCTTAAGTTTGTTTTATGCAGCGATTGCACACATATGACATAATTGGGTACATATCGCTTAAAAAAGTGAGATATTGTCATTCAAAGACTGGATTTTCCATTATGTAAAAAATGTTGCATTTGTAAGCCAACGTGTTTTATACCATCCAAACATCATTTTCATATTACGGTTAATTGACCTGTTAATTATTTTCAGTAAAATGATCTATATACAATGAAAGGTCAAATTATAAAAACTTCATAGTCTGGTCTCTTGAAATACTAAAAAATGGTTTGAAATTTTCGACCACTAAGGAGAAGTGGTGACCGCCAGGTCTTCTAAGAAAGATGTGGTAGACCAGGCACCTAACAGTTATCGAAAACTTGTAGGTCGGAGCATCCTCAGACAGTAAGGTTACACCTAATAGAACCGTTTACTGGGTGCTTTGTGTTTAAAATTGAAAAAAAAAACAACAATTAATACGATATCACAGTATGCTGTCTTGGTAACCGTCACCAATTTTGAATATGAACGGTTGAAAGACCCAGGGTAAATAACCTTATGTACACTTTATTACTGCAGCTTTCGGTTGGCTGGAAATAGCGCGCCTATATTTCGTCGCCAGTCAGACTGGCGGAATTAAGGGAACAATTTCAACAATGTTTGAGCACCGTATTTAGCTATCTGATGTGCATCGATTAAAAGATTGAAAAAATAGTTTTTCCTTCTTTGATCATTTGAGGTTCATAGTTGGTTAAAATTGAATCAGTCCCACCTTTAAAGCTCTGATACCATGTCGTGACAACAAGAGTCGGTAGAGCCGGGTGACGCTCCCCGAAAACTTTTTGGACACACAGAAGTGGTTTCTTGTTGATATAATTCCAAAATAAGGCCAGGCAGAGTTACGGTTCTGTATTGCGCCTCTACTCAATGCGATATATCTACCTATTAAGTTTCTTGTTCATAACCTCTTGTGGTTTCAGAATAATGGCCCTGACAAAGCTCACAGTGTAAAAATGAAAAAAGGCAGTAACAAGGCAAAGTTTTGGTTCTTATGCACTTCCATTTATACTTTATGAGAGCTATCTACCTACAAAGCTTCTTGTTGATATCTCTGAAGGTTTCAGGGTTATGTCCCATACAAAGTTCAAAGTGTAAAACAGTAAAATAAATAGGGGCAATAATTTAAAAATTAGGGTAAGGCATAGTTAAGTTTCTTTCGCACTGCACAAAGGTCAAGGTCACACATTGCATTGCTTTGTCATTCATGGTGAAACATGAAGTATGCAGAAATATGCTGCTCATAAAGATGATACTAAGTATGTAATATGATAGTGCATTGATAGTCATATCCAGTCCATGTTCTTTTGTCATTCAGTGAGATATTTTCTTCTAATATCTTGATTTAAAGATATAATTCTTTAAAACAACTTGTGATGAGTTTGTAGTTTTTAGATCACGGCCATGCTTTCATAAAAGTACATCGTTGGTTAAATCGAGTCATCAAAAAATGTCATTATTTAATTGATTTTTGAAAGAACTAAGCATACTTTTGAGGCACATACACAAAACTTGTCACATTCAGTGGCCAGGTCGACAGTTTAAAAAAATAAATTGTTAATTATTGAAACACCTTTTAATATTAACCATGCCTTTGATTGAAGTAATGGTCATGGTTCCTCTACTTGGCCCTGCTTAAGGGGATTTGCCTGTTTCCAACGACAGTTATGCTCAAGATAAAAAAAAGTGCGTCAACATTTCAGTTAGATGCGACTTTTCAAGTTTAATTAGGAAATAGACATCAATTGTAGAATAATGCACTATCACGAAGGCCAATAAACTATATTTTGCGAAACTGATAATGATAACGAATGGACTTTACCCGTTGCTCTATCCAATATCTATCAGCGAAACAGGAAGAAAAAATATACTTCAAACTTATTTTAGAAAGCAAATAGATTAGATAATTTATCCCCCCCCCCCTCCCGCCGGGAATTTTAATACCTGTTTACCTGTTTATCATTTACGTTTGATATAATGATGTTACATAAAAGTTTGAAAAGAATGATAGGCGATGAGGAAAAAAATGCTAAATCAGGAACAAATTTTTTAAAATATAGTGCATATAAACATTTCAGCTACTTTTAAATTAACTTCAGTTAAAAATAGAAAAAAAAATAACAAGAATCTCAGCTAAGTATAGGCATGTTTTTAGAAAATACCAAAGCTAATTTAGGAATGGACATCGTGAAATTGCGAGATCTATTTCTTTTTCCCCAGGGTCAAAATATAAAGGAGTTTGCATTTGTTTTTTTTTTAAATTCTATATATATATAAACTATTTGTTTTTACATGGCTTTAAATGCATTTTTAAGAGAGTAACGCACTGTATATTGCAAAATTATTAAGTCGAAAAAGAAAACTGAGTGTTGATTTGTTTGTTTGTTTCATTTTACGCCTTTTTCCAACAGTATTTCAGTCATATAGGCGGGTAGTTTCCTAACCATCGTTCCTGGAGATTGACACCAGTACTAGACTATCTTCCTCTGCGCTAAACTACCAAAGCATCTCCCGGGGATCGAACCCACGCCAGAGAGGTAACTGGATTAGAAGTCATCGACTCTAACCCATAGATCACGAAGGCGGTAATTGAGTGTTGAACTACAAAAGACTTGAAGATGTTGTTCAATTGTAGGATTCTACATCATCGCGCACCTGCAAAATGATCTCATTTGGACTGTTTTACTGTCTGGTTTAAGCCTGAAAACGGGATAAATTAAGTCTGGGAGTCCGAGTTGAAGCAGGAAGTAGGAAAAAAAACTTTACCCCGTTAACAGGACTAAACTAGGCAGTAAAACTTTAAACGTTTTTTTAAAAAATACATCAAGTACTAAAGCCAATCTTTGGTGTGCCACATTATTTTTTTGATATTCGAATAAAAACCTATTTTTCCTTAACAAAAAAAAGCCCAGTCCGATTGAGAGCATTTTGCAGGTGCGCGATAACGTAGTTTCCTACCAATGTTGTTGTAAATGCGGACTAAACTAGCTTCAACTTGACAGACAACTTTTTTTTCCTGTTAAATAAACGACGTGTGTACGTGATATTTACGTGATATTTATTCAGTTTCAATGTAATTTTATATATGTTTGCTTACTCAGCTAATGATAAAGAGTTTATTTAAAACCTTATTTCGTGTTTGAAATAATTTTTGTCCGATAGAAATGCAGTATTTCAAACGAATCTTAACACATTTACTTTAGTAAATCGGCTATATTAAATTAAATTTTGTAAATGCTTATCAGCAAACACTAAATTAACATTTCTTTCAAAGTTACTTACACACAAAATAACATAACTAGTTGAAAGAAAAAACAAAACAAAAAACTTAATTACATACACATGATATCAAGGTTTTCTCTGTCTTCTCTTTGTCTTTCTTTGTCTTCTCTGGCCATTAACACATGTACTGGCCATTTTTCTAAAAGTAACACATTGTTATGAGTGAGACTAACAAATTTGTTGGAACACCACACTTAATACCATATTCCGGTATAGACCGGATAAGGCGCTTGGATGATTGAATGATTTCACCCTACGAAATGAACTTGATAATGCCTTATTCAACTCTTCACACCGATTTATATACGATAGTGAATGAAAAATGTGTGAATCGGCGAAAAAAGCAATTTTTTCCTGCTTTGTGATCATGATTTCTTTAAGGGTCTATAGGCACATACTGTTTCAACTTTAGTGAGTAAAATCCCATAGTTATACTGATCACCTGTGGTATCAAAATTTATTTTCAGTATAATTGCATGAAACGTTTGGTCGACTTCACAAGTCAAAATTGATATAAACGTCCATTCAAAGTTTCAATTTAAATTTATATAATGCAAAATAAGGAATAATGCCAGTCACATACAAAAGTCAAATAAAACTTGGAGAGTAAAGCATTGGCATTCACATATATAGGACAAAACAAATGATGGAGTATACCAATCAGTCAACCATAGTTCCTTTCTAGATAAAACTCCGGTTTATCATCATCAGCTGATATACCGTACATCGATATGTTTGTTGACATAGTTACTAGTTCAAATGTGGATAATTGAAAAACTTCGTCGTTATTTTTGTGTCGTCACGTTTAAATATATACGACGGCGATGGATCATATCCGTACAATTCAAAATCTTTTCGAAACACATACACAAATTTCTTCAAAAGAGAGGGTTCTACGCTAGTAAATGCTTCTATTTTAACATCACGTTTTTGTTTGCTTAGCTCCGCTTTATTTGAGGCATTGTTGGCCTCTTTCACAAGATTTTCAAAGTCTTTAGCACTTATCTTTTCAACATTATCTGTTGTTATATTAAGCGGTAGTCTTTTTTCTATTAGACCCCGCATCTGCATATATAGCCAAAATCTCTTTAACGCCTTCTCCCATGAAATGTATTTAGATATCTGTGATTTACTGTCAAACCAATACTCGATATTAACTTCAATGGATGCTTTTGTAGACAGCGTGTCCCATTGACTATCCAGTGTTTTTATCATTTCATTTTGCGCTTCAATCTTCTTTAAAACATATAAAGAATCTTCCTTGAAATTTTCCATCCGCCCTATGAATGAATAATTGTGATGGCACGGATGACAACTAGTTCCAATACTTTTGATATGAGGATCTTTATACATATTTGTGCTTTCCATATCAGTTGCTAATCTCACAAACTCAGCGAAACTTATGTCGTGACCTCTAACGGCTGTCTTATTAACATTTTGGCGGTATTTATTAACTGCTAGCGCACCAAACTGCCGCCAGTAGAACGGATTAGGGGCAACAATTTTGTCAACGTACGCTGATAAAAGGCGGGAAAATGGATTTCGTACAAACATGAATGAAAAGTAATCAGTTGGGAAATCGGATGAATAAGACTTAGAAAAATGATCTTTAATCTCTTCCTGAGCCAATTCTTCAGGGATGTCAAACGGTAACTTGTCTTTCGAATGTTTAAATGCAAATGTATAAAATACTCTTCTCCAAAATGTTGTTCCAATTTTCTCAACGGGACAATATAGTATGTTTTTACCAGGAATATATTGTAAAGTCGAAAGAACGCGAGATGGACCTGATTGTTTCACTTCAGCAGAACATGCCTTGCGTACGCTTTCTGATAGTTGTAAAACTGGCATGGCCTTTTCTATATCAACTTTATTTGTCTCATGATATTTGACAGCATTCACTTCTAACATATTTGGCTGAACACCCTGCAAAAAGAGAATAAAATTTAAACCTTTTAACTCCAGAAAAATGATGAAATTTTAATCGGATCGTCGTCAGCTCGAATGAATCCGGCATATTTCGATATTTTTCGTTTTATTATAGTTTCAAAACCAAGAGAATCCTCCATACGGCAAATGATTTACGATTGCGGAATGTATATATCATTTAAAGCCTCATTCGTGTATTAATATAGGGTTAATGCATCTTTTTTCGTGCATTAACATCTACAGAACCAAGAGGACGCATTCAAAGTCCGAGCCCGCATACCGTTTCTTAAAAAGGGTAATATATATATAGAGAGAGATATAGATACCTTGACAGCTGGGTCCCTTCTACTAAATAAACCTGAAATATAAAAAAAAACCAACATATACAAAAGGAAAGGAAACCCAGCGTCCACGTCATTCTGACCTTGCTTAATGTATGAGATTTTCAAATAAAGTAAGAAATCAATGCCAAGAAAAGAGCAACATCACGGGATAAACACAGATTGACTGGACAGGAGGACCCGTATATTTATTATTACAGGCTTGTGTGGAACGACAGGTACAAAGGCGTTCAACTAGTTTCTAGTAGCTATATTGTTTCCAAAAATAGAGAGAAAAAAAAACTTAAATGACATTACACCGCCTGTCAATCAAACTGGCAGAGGCCACAGAATATACTGACATATTGACAGCTCGAGTAAGTTAGTTTATTATACAAAAGGACAATAAATTTCTACATTTGGAAATAATAAGTACAAAACATTATACAATGCATTGAAAAGGGAAAAGGTTTAAAGAAATCCATTTTTTTATTTCCATTATATCTATTCATAATCACATTGCATATTATAAGGTACCAGAATATCCAGATGATATGACATATTTTGTTTATAACGTATAGAGTCAATAAAAACGCAGCCGTAAAATGCAAATATAATGAGTAAATACAATAAAAAAATTGGGTAAAAATATCTAACCTGAATATTTCTATTAAAGTTCAATAAATTAAATAAAATATTCAAATAGATCTACTTAATACAAACTAATACCAATAACATCATGTCTGATTTATGTGAAGAGTTTTAATTGTGTGTATTTTAAAGAGAATAACGTTGTGTTGTGTCGTAAATCATGTCAAATGTATGTTAACAATACATAATCAAATACATGTATCATAAAACGTTAGCAAGGTCTTGCAATTTTCTCAATCAGTTTTAACAATTCATGAACAAATTATTGTATTATCTATATTTAATTTCGCACATAAAACACGAAAAAATGATTTTAAATTTTATTTGTGTCACTAATATAATTTTACTGTTTTACTTCAATTTCAAAATAAAACGATCATATCATATACTTTTCTACATATAGTCTCTCTTTGAAATTGAAAGATATAATTATATTTTGTCAGTTTTAAATATTCATTGAAGTCAAAAAGAAATAACACGATCTTTGCAAAACGCTTCATGCGTCATTAATAAGTGAATGCAGATTTATTTTTTTTTTGACATTTTTAAAATATCTTAATACATTAATACGAGTACATTGCATAATAGATCTACTATTCTATAAAACCATTAAAAGCATCAAAATTTTATATATACAAAATTTATGTAAGGTAACTTCATTGGTAACATAAGTAGTTTAACAGTTTTGCGAATACATCGGTACCGTATTTTGTCTAAGGTTCTTACTGACCGGGTCACGTGAATCAGTGGGCGGAGCGATCCCTTCTCTGGCGTAATGTCAATTGCGACATGGTATTAAGACGGTCAGCTTCAGTGAATGGTAAAATCTAGTAACAATTTTATATGCAAAGATGTGAATGAATATATGTTCTGATGTCATTGAACTTGTTGAATAGAATAATTTTATTTTACGAGACTACGAGTCCAAGACATTTAGTAATAAATATATTATATAATATAATATCAGTTATAAAGATGTCTTATATGTTACATGGTTCAGTGTAAATGGTTGTAAAGTAACATTTCCGTTACATGAAGTAACAACCGTTTATACATGGTTATATAACATGTCTGACATTTTTATAGGCCCCTATAATGAATTTATAAAACAGCAAAATGACGTCAGGAAAATTAATTCTACGCTCAATGTATTTCAACAAGGATCTATTTTTTGTATCAGTTCTCCTTTTAATAAGCATGTTAAAATGTAATTCTTTTTTTCGGTTTTTCCTTCTAACATGCTTCATAATTAATCATCCAGGCCTACCGGCCTTCGTGATTGTATTCCTAGGCTACGCATTTGAACTCGAACTGTACATAATTCTACAGCAATGCACTCAGAATTTAAATCTTTTTTCTATAACAAAGCGCTCTTATTTGATATCTATTTTCTAAATGAATAGCGAAGTTACACACGCGCAGTTTTATAAAATCATTGATAATCAGTTCATCTCTTATTTGATCTTATTATGCGATCGATTATCTGACGAGCAAAAAATATTTGAGCCGCGTCACGACAAAACCAACATAATGGGTTTGCGACCAGCATGGATCCAGACCAGCCTGCGCATCCGCGCAGTCTGATCAGGATCCATGATTTTCGCTATCAGTTTCTCTACTTGATATAGAGTTTGTAAGCGAACAGCATGGATCCTGACCAGACTGCGCGGATGCGCAAGCTGGTCTGGATCCATGCTGGTCGCAAACCCATTATGTTGGTTTTGTCGTGACGCGGCTCATTTGTTTTTATTCAACGAGAGTTCAATAAATTCAGTAATGAACCTCAAAGTATATATTAATTATTTTATTTATCACATATCCAAAATAAAGACCGTTTAAAGTGAGTAAGAATCACTTTTCATTGACGCACTTACAATGTACATGCGTCTTTACGCTATGTTTGTATAAAGCAAAATGACGTCACGTCAAAATATGAACGGCCGTGCTATACCATTTTTACGGAGTCGCAAAAGCGGCACGGGTCTATGATAAGAAGATTACCAATGTTGTTCAAGTCAGCTATTAAATCGATTAATGTTTTATTCAATAAGGTTATGTAACTCATGTAAAAGATTGTAACAAGATAATCAATGCTTATCCTGCTTGAAGGGAAATAGTGTGTCTGTATTATGGTGTTCCGATAGTAGGCCTGCTTGTGTAATGTATGAATATTATAGTGTCCCAATAAATCCATTTTAGATTGGTTTTGCATTTATTATATATCGAAATACATCATATATTTCAATATTGCACCATGCAATAAATGAGACATTAAACTGCGTGTGCTTTCACGAAGTTCAGATACGGAAAATGAGGCTGGTGCATTTGAAGAGAGATGTAGGATGTTGAAGATGTGGTTAAAAGTTAGATAACTACCAAAACCAACAATGATACTGTATTCGTTTTACAAACCACTCTAAAATAATAAAAATAACCTCCCTTTTCTACACGTTTTTTATGAAAATGGTGATTCGTTTATGATAACTTGATATTATTTGTTATAAAGATTTTTGATAAGTTATATAGCCCTGTACAAACGTTGTTTATATATATAACCCGAGCTTCGAAGTGACCAGTTATATAGCAAACAACCGTTTTTATACAGCCATATTACCTAACGAATTTATAATACATTATTATATTTATTATAGAAAAAAAGGACATAATTTCATAAATTGACAGCAGCCGTGAATATGGGTTATATAAACGTCACGATACTCCAATGAAAAGCAACGTTACAAACGTAGAATATTATAATATTAGTTATAGAGATTTTTGACATGTTTTATGACCCTATCTAAACGGTTGTTTGGAATTTTATTGCAAACAACCGTTTTTATATGGTCATATAACCTGTCAGGAATATTTATAACGAATTCATAATAAGTAAACTTACTTTTTTGCGGAAAAAAATTGAGATGTCTTCATACATTGATTGCAGCCGTGTATATAAAACCATAGAAACGTCATGATTATCCAATGAAAAGCGATGTTACAAACGTGCAGTACTATAAAACTGGTAATGATTCCGCGCGTGAAATGCAAGTAATATAGTATATAATACCTTGATATAGAATCACAATGGAACATATTCCTAACCCGATCCACAATAACAGTCGTAACGCCCAGACGACAGTCCGTTTATGTTTCATCATTTAACTTTATCTCCTCAGCTTTTCTACAAAGAGAATAATGATTAAACAATTCATGGATTCGTCATCGAATTGACTTTTAAAGGCATGCGATATCTATTATAGCGGTCTTGCTCTCTCGCTTTAAGGGAAAATAAAGTATATGTGGAAATGTCAACTTATGTTAAACTTGGCCTAACCGTTGTTATTTATAACGGTTGCCTTTTGTTATGAACCGTTTAACAGTTTTTAACCTCTGATTAAAGATCTACAATATGTCAGACATCATAAAAAAGAAAGACATTTAATTCTAATTTTCGTTTGTATAATATACATTTAGTAAATAGGTTGTGGTTGACACCCTTAGGTAAGGTCATATTGTTTAATGCCCATATTGTGATATATCGTGTATTTTAACATTTGTATTAAGAACGGATTATATGAAGTAACCAGATTTGAGAGATTATGTTATGATAATACCGGTGGCACGTTTAGACGATTAGATCACTTAGGTTTCTTGTTGATATATAAAGTAATTGTAAATTAACTCACGTCCGTTTTTGAACTTGCTAAAAAATCAAATAATTTACAAAATGTACAAACACATCATCGATTATTCCCTGTTTTGAAATTCTACTACATTCTCAACTCCTATACACGCAATTAAAGGCACTCCACTGAGGTTTAAAAGCATAAAAACTTAACATTTGAATTTCTTACATAAATGAGCTGGGACACTTTAAACAGAAATATATGCAAAGATAGTAAGAAATATACTTTGAAATAAATTGAAAATCGTATTTTATATGCTTTTCGTAGTCAGATTTGAATGAAAAGTGTTTAAACGTTTTTCATTTTGGGTCATTTTTGCAATTTATATAATTATTCTGGAAAAACGAAGTTCGCGAATGATATGAAATTTTAAATCTGAAAGATTAATGGTCTAAACCTACATCAAATGGCACATTTATCTGGAACAAATATTTTCAGTCCCATTATGTCAAAAAACCTCAGTGGAGTCTCTTTAAACTTGAAATAGACTCCCAACCAAACCAAACCTATCTGGCTACTTCAGTAGGCACAGTGTTATACCTTTTAACATTGTGTCAAGGCGATTAAATTTTAATATAACATGTCTTATGACATTATATCCCTTATCTTTATTTCAACTTCTCTATGTTATTTGTGTGACAGACAAGGCAAGTAAAAAATACGGCAACTGCCCGTCGGTATAATGCTGAAAATGTATTGAATATCAGCCGGCACAATGCTCTTGTAACTGAACTGGGCCGTTTACCAACCTACTGAAAGTGACACAAGCAGACAGACAAGACAATTCAGTAGAGGGTATATTATAACCAGATTCAATATGACATTACAAACGTCCGGTAGCGTATCAGCAGCCCATAATAACTTCTACCTAAACTCTTTAAACAACGAATACCTAAATTTACCGAGAGGTACAACAACAATAACAATAACAACAACAAGAGCACCTACTTGCTATAACAGAGACGTTCCACTATTCACTTCCAAACAGTCAAATTGTTGTTGATATGTATCCGTAAGTACGAAACACAAAACTATAGCTTTTCCTTTTTAACCAAATACAAAAATGCGTTAAAAATTACAATTTTGCTTACTTTGTTATTGAATCAAACAACATATATAAATACTTAAGTTCGCAATAACAATGGTCTTTCAAAAGTGTTGAGGTCATAAAATGTTCACCATTGCGGAGTTATTCGATTGTAAAATCTTAATCCGATATTTAGTCAGCCTAAGGGTCACATGACCTGCATAATCACTGTGATCTCGTCAGAAAAAGTAACTCTATTATCAAATGGTCATATTGTATGTAATTCATATACACATGTAAATAAAACTCGGTTACAAAAGACTGATCAATATTAATAATCAATAGAGAAAACATTGACCACTTGTGTTGGTAAACTGAAATTACGATGACCCCAACTTTGTTGATTTTAAAGCCTACGTACAAAGCAAATAAAAGATTGGTTTTCTGCCTTAGTTGAAATACAAAATATTGGCGCATGAAATTAGTGTAAATGTACTAGCTAGTTCATACTGTTTGTATTAGTTTCTTTCTTTTTAAAAATTAAAATATATTACACATAGCAATCGCCAACATGACAAATGTAAGCGCATAGGGGATTTTAAATCGTAATAAATTAATTGTTTCAAGAGTGACAGTATTATCTCCTTACGCGTTATAAGAGTTGGTCCTTTACCGCAGCGCTGGACCCTTTGGTTGTGATTTTACAAGCAGATTGATCTCTCAGACCGGATTACATTTCAGCTGATTGTTTCTAAAGGACAGATATTTCAAAACAGATGGTTCCAAAAAGTTGGACATTTAACCAGCATATGTTCCTACAGAAAGTGGATATTTTCACTAGCAGGTGGTTTATAGGCAGGATATTTTACCATCGAAGTATTCCAGAAGGCGAAAACTAACATTGATTTTTCTGTTTATCATAATTTAGTAGTTGCATTACCGTTCACGTTACCTTAACATCTGATTAAAAATATTCAATTTAAGAATAAATGTTTTGTTTTTTTTCCCGAAAGAGATATAGATTAGATTAAGTTTCGCTAGACAATATGGACATCTTGTTAGATGATAGATTTAATGATGTTGTTCCATATCTAGTTAATTTCATTATTAGACAATGACAATGCCAACTTAAACAATTGAATAGATAGTTTGTGGTATTAATTTAAAAGCATCAGTAAATGTATTATGAATGTCGATTACTCATTAATCAATGCAATATAATACTCTTTTCATGCATGAACGTGGACATGATTTTAACATTTAATTCTTTTGAAAAATCTTCGATGAAGTGAAACAAAAATAAGCGAAGTTATATATTTAATTATTTCATTTATTATTGAAGCTACTTCTACGGAGGTACAAAGGTGACATGCGTGTGTTTTTATTTATCTCGTGGCCACGAGATACTATGTCGTGGCCACGAGTTACTAAGTCGTGGCCACGAGATAGCTAAGTCGTGGCCACGAGATACTATGTCGTGGCCACGAGTTACTAAGTCGTGGCCACGAGATAGCTAAGTCGTGGCCACGAGATACTATGTCGTGGCCACGAGATAAATAACCAATCAGATTACACCATTTATATGAATTTCCCTAATTAACTAGACATGTGCTATAGTACAAGGATGCCCCTACTTCACCAGCCTGTAAAAGTGCCATTTATACAACTTATTGACTGGTCAATAATTTTACATTTAGCGTCACTGTGACCCTGATTTTTGACCCAATGACCTCGAAATTATTAGATGTCATCTACTGATCAGGTGCAATGATCTTTCTGGGTTATATAAACCATTGCTTGTCCCTTCAGACAAGGATTTTTCCTTTATACTGTCCATGGGCAATGTCCCTACTTATTCCTTCTCAAGTTATCGTATAAACAAGGTTAACAGGCCGTAGTACGTACAAACTGACCAATTATATCACAGAACTGTCCCAACAAAGGTCTATAGTCAAAATTCTTGTGTGATGGACCTTGGAAGGTGACTTTGTAATATGATCCTAAAGACAAGTTCATAGCGAATATCTTCAGTATTTTCAAAGATTAACGTTGCATGTTAAAGTAAGTTGTTAAGTTAAAAAGAATCATAATATATATATATAGTGTATTCTGATTGGTTAATTATCTCGTGGCCACGACTTAGTTATCTCGTTCCCACGACTTAGTAACTCGTGGCCACGACATAGTATCTCGTGGCCACGACATAGTATCTCGAAGCCAGGAGATAAATAAAAATACACACACACACATGTCAAATAACATTATAAAGTTTGTAACACAGAACATGTCTCTACATCTTTCTTTCAAAATGAACGACTTGTGTTCTGAACTCGGAGAACCGAAGGGTATTCTCACAAGTGCATATAGCTAATCTATCTTTACTTTGAGATTATGACAGTGTTAAATGAGGCATCAATGATCACCTACATAAGAACTTGTAAATACTGATTATAGAAGAATTAGTATATGTTAAAGGATTAGTTGTCTGCGTAACACTTGCGGCAAAAATTATTGGCCCTTCCAAGTTCCATTTGGGGTGGTGAATTGCTACAAATAAAATCATTGAGTAATAGGAAAGAGAAACACAAGGGATTAATTAGCAGCTGAACAATTTGCGTTATGATAAGTAATTGATATTTACAGGTAATATATTTTGATACAGTTTAACTAAATAAAAGATAGAATGATGAATTAGTCAAGATTGTAGAAATAGTGATAGTCTATCATTATTCTAGAATTTTAATGAAAAGTTGAAAATTTATCAATTGTGTCTTGTAGACAGACCCATTGCCAAGAAAATAAAAACAATTAAGATAAGTTTAGTAAATTAAATCATGAATTGCAGTTTCATACTTTCATTACTGATAAGAACAAATAACTTGGGTAATTGTTAGTATCTGATATAAATATCTCAAAATAGCTTCCCATATCTCTTTGTTTGTTTGATTGGGTTTAACGTCACATCGACACAGTATAGGTCATATGGCGACGTTACAGCTATACTGGTGGAGGAAGACCTCAGGTGCCCTTCCATGCATTATTTCAGGCACGAACGGGCAGCTGAGTAGAACCACCGACGTTCCGTAAGCTAGCTGGATAGCTTCCTCACATGAAAGAATCCAAAGTCCCTGTCGGGATACGAACCCACAGCGGTGAGGGGCAAGTGGTTTGAAGTCAACGACCTTAACCATTCAGGCACGGACGCCCCATCCCTATCTTATTGACTCACATTAATTAACAATTTAAATACAGGGAAGGCAATAGATACTCCACTGCATATCTGTCGAATGCATCTCTACCATTCACTTTGAATGAAGTAACGGCAGTATATTCACATAGCCGCTTACGGAGCTATAGCAATATAGAGTGTGTATTTATATATTTTGTGAATTTATACATTTTGAACGTTTTAATAGTATTCTTCACATATCTATATAGTTTATGGTTTAACGTAACATTTAAAGAAATAGCTGATTTAAGAAAACAATAACTATTCACCTACATTTTACTAGTTCTTAAAATTAAGAGGAATTCAAATGCTTATGAAAACATACCTGTACAAAAAATATTATTTCGATTCGAACAAAAGAAATGATTATAGACGACAATGGTGTATAAAGTACACATTTTAGGTGCCTTCCAGGGTTACTTATATGTATTGAGCCAACTTATGATATATTTTCAGAATGTTGGGTACTCTATTGAAACTTATCATTTTAGCAGCTTCATTTGATGTAGTAATGTCAACATGGGGAATATACGGCAATAACTTTCAAAACCAAAAAACATTTTATAATAAAGATTTACACACGTTTGGGACTGGATCTTTATTAAAACAGCCTACAAGAACGAATAGAAACTGGAATGCATGGGGCAGTGTTAAAGGATCTGGTTCACGAGATAATTCTAGATCACGTCATTTTGGAGGCTTTGGTGGTTTCAACATTTTCAAGAAACCTATATATACAAATTGGAGATCTTGGGGTAATGTTGACCGTTCTGGTAAAAGAACATCAGGTTCACGAGATAGTTCTAGATCACGCAAAAATGGTGGAATTGGTAACTCCGGAGTATTAAAAAAACCTTCAAATACAAAAACTAATTGGAGCTCTTGGGGTAATGTTGATGGATCTGGCAAAAAGACGTCTGGTTCTCGAGAAAATTCTAGATCAAATAAAGCTGGAGATGTGGGTGGATGGCTTTTTAAAAGGCCCACATTTAATAATAATTGGAGAAACTCTATCAGTAAGTCGGGCGTTTCATCTTCTAAAACAAAATCTGAAAGCTCGTCAAAGGAATCAAAACATTCTGAATCTAAGGCATCAGTAAAAGGTCATTCTTCCGAATCAGGAGACTCCCATAGAAAATCGTTACACAGTAGTAAATACAAATCGTCACGTTCATCATCTAAAGAAGACAAAAACTCTCAAACCGGATTTAAGAGTAAAAGTCATGGATTCTTATGGCCACAAAAAAGCGAAAGCAATAGGTTTCCTTGGTCAACGAAGAGCAAAAGTAATGGCTTTTCATGGCCAAAGAAGAATGAAAAGCCATGGCTAACAGAGAGTAAGGAAAGTAAAACTAGCCTGTCTTCTCTCCCAAAAACAAGTTCAAAAAGTCAACTTATTACAACAGAGATGACGAGAAATACTGAACATACATCAGAAGGTAGTGGAGTTACTGAACAAACAACAGAGGAAAGCATTCCAGTATCTTGTACGTAAAAACTTTATGATAATAATTATAGAGTCTTAAAGTTTTGCTTGATTTATTACGGGTTAAATAAATGTGAAGTTTTTATGAATTGTGTAAAGAAGTTATCTCAAAAGTATATACATGTATGCATTATAATTAATAACCATGACAAACATTCTTATACAATGCTCCTCTTGTACTATTTAATCATTTATGAAGCCTTGCTAATTACAAAGTAACAAAATGATTCATATTCTTGCAATGGAGAACATCGAATCTAAGGTCAATATCGGTTTAAATATACGCGGGAATATCGAGCTCGTCAAAGATGAAAACGTCACATTCGTCATGTCGTGTAATTTCTTACATTTCATTTATAATCAATTTGTTGAAAACATGCCGGCGACGAAGGAAAAGATAAAAATACCGGCCATACATTTTAGCTATCAATGTATCGAAAATAGAGGTAGTTTAACTTGTCATTTTAATGTAGGATTTAGTTGTACAACTATATTTAGAGATAAGATGTACAATTTTCAAAGCAATACAACACTTAATTGCAATCAGACTGTAATTCTGCATTGTAGGAATCATCTGAGGTTTCCCTAAAATAAAGGTCCCTCCAAATTGATCCCTTACATACTTTACTCACTAAATATTTTTTTCTCCATGAGTAATGAGTGAAGCACCTTCATTTTTTTTTAATGCGCAGCCTGACCGAGGATCGAACATGGGACCCTCGGAATACCGTACCGTGCCTCTACTGACTGAGCTATCTGGCCGCCTACAAACTACATCCCTGATTGAGTTCAATACGGGGACATAATCATTTTCGGAATAATTTGGAATTCGAATATACCACAACTTTGGTTCTCCTGAAGAGTTTTTCAACATCATTTTTACCCCATTTTACTACTATGTTTACCTTTTAGCTCTAATTGTTCTGGAATTTCATTCATTACACCCATTATCAAGAGATAATTTGATAATCTGTTACTTGTCATTGTGGGAGGTCTGTAGAAATCTGTACAAGATTTTCAAAATAGAACATGTCCTAACCCTTACACCTAGACTTAAATTTTACGAATTCAAGAAAAAGTAGCCTTCACACATTAAGATTTGCTGGTACATCTTAGTTACTTCAAAAGCCTACTGCTGTTGAGGCCTTAACCGGGATGTATAATGTCTTATGCGTTTGCTTTATGTAAATGATTTGATATATGACATAATCTGCTGAAATAATTTAAGCAACCTACTGTTTTTGCTTTTCCTATTTTCAGGTTGATAAAGAAAAATAATAGCAAGCTCATGAAATGTATATCCAATTACATTATATTTAAATTGTGTTTGTACGACCAAAAGGTTACATATCCGCGCATAGAAATGACGCTACATGGTTTGACAATACGTAAGTTCCTATGTATTAACTGTTGCATGACTCAACTGAACGATATGTAAGTATTTCTTTACTCTTTTTTTATGCTACAGTACTTCATGCATTATATCATGTTAGTTGTTTTGCTTACTTTTATTTATTACATTAACCAATGTTTTGTATGTTTTAAGGTCATAAAAGGACTTCTTTTTGAAAAAAAAACGTAATGATCGCAAAAGAAGTTTCTCTGTGTTTTTATTTCATTCAACAATAACAATATGTTTGTATCATAGTTTGGGGACCTGCCTGTTGAAAAAGTGTCAGAGTTAAATTGTATACATATACATGCACAGTGCGGTAACTGGAGTGCAGGTATCAGTTACCCGCACTCCAGATAATGCCCGTTGATTGGCTCATTTTTGCTGGGGTTTACTTATTGTGACGGCAGAGAAAGGGAAAGGGGCAGAAATATCATATTCATTTTTTCTGGGGTTTCATATTATGACAACAGGGAACGTGCTGTCATGTTTGACTATGATACAAAAGAGAAAGAACAACAAAACACTCGGCAATCTGATTTATACTCACACACAATCGGTATCGAGGAGTTTCTTCAAGGAGTAACATTACATAATTTTCCTTTTAAGCTTATATAGTATAGAAATGCTTTTTATAAGCCCGAGAGAATTAGCGATGCTCTTGTCTTACTTTACGTAGAGGAGCAAAGAGATATGCCTATATATGGACCAACTCAGAAGCTAACTTATAAAGTCTAAAAGTTTACCAACAGCATACACCGCCTTTTTAGATAAAGGAAAGTTTGATTATATCTTCTTTCTCACCGATATAATTTGAACCAACAATTTCCGTTTATTTGTTTACATTTCGTATAGTTTAGTGTTCATTTGTAAGTGTTCACATAATTAATTTGTAAATGTTTATTTATGAACATTAATTAAATTCTTCGCAAGATTGATCATTATACACATATATTTTTCTAACTTCTTCTAAAATGGTCTGTTCAATGTTTTTAAAATATTCTTATATTTTCATGACTATTTCCATTCAAGGGGGTGATGATAATGACCAAATGAACGATGCAGAGACGCAGGGACTATTTCCTAACATCACAGTATATCCGAGCGACAATTGCCCTTCAATTAAAGTTTGATGCATATCGTCGACGCTCTTGCTGACAATGTTGACATCATTACACTCTATATCAGTAATGAACATATCCGAATCACCAACAGCGCGGGTCTAGACTTCAAACTTTGCCATTCATGTTTATGCGCTCTTAACGGACAGCCGGATGCTGGACCTAATGGTGTGCCAAACGAAACTATTTGTATTGGGCTGAATAGAATCGTTACGGTCATAAGGTCTGTATAGCAAAAACGGACACTGGCTGCTGAGACATCATTTGTTCCGGTTACGGACATTCTTCATTTATTGTGATAGAAGAAACAGATACCATAAAATATGTTGTTATTTCGAATAGAAAGAATTAAGTAATTGAAGGGGAAAAATATATAAAAAAAAAAGATTCCAACGAACCTTCTGCTTTATTGTTCTCAAAACTTATGGTGAGATTTTCTTTATCAGGAAACGATAAAAACAGAAAACAGTTTTTGTTGTGTTAAACTTCTTATTTGAGCCGTGTCATGACAAAACCAACATAATGGGTTAATCCGCGCAGTCTGATTAGGATCCATGCTGTACGCTTTCAGTTTCTCTACTTGTAATAGACTTGGTATGCGGACAGCATGGATTCTGATCAGACTGTGCGGATGCGCAGGCTGGTCTGGAACCATGCTGGTCGCAAACCCATTATGTTGGTTTTGTCATGACACGGCTCATTTGTCGTTTTTATTTTTTCGTTCCGAAGTCAATGTTTGTCATCGTTAAATAATAACAAAATTTATAATATACCTATAAATGAATAATGGAGAAAAAATGATGAAATAATTTTCATTTTCTGTATTTTCACTGTAAAAAATTACTTTTAACTGAAGTGAAACATATTTTCCATATTTTCACTGGTGTCTTGCCAGACTTCTTTCTTCTAAATTCTAAAAATTTATTTTTTAAACCACTCGATGAAAATAATTCCTGTATTTATAGAAAAAACTTGAATATCCTCTATGTATCTAAATCATGTGATAGATTGCTGAATAAATTACGTTAGTAACTACTGTCCTCTTTATGAGAAACGGACAATGTTTGGGCCCGTAAATATCGTTAAAATGTGGGCACCCGACAGCGAGTGATCGTAAGGCAGGAGAGGTGGTTATAAAAATACCGAATGGGAATTAAAAGGCATCCTTTGCCCCAACGACATCTGTGTTATATCTTTAGCGGTTAGATTATTCATGTAATGTTCTTATTTTTTACTAAATTAATAACAATATCGTACTGTGTGAAAAAGGTTTTTTGTACAAACATTATAGTAAGGTTTCGAGTCAGTCGCTCCCGTTTTTCCATATTGAACACACGCACGCACTTGTAAGCACAACTCCCGTCCATAAAACAATGTATAGTTAACCCTATCTACGAACACCTCTGTATAAAGATCAACATGTGTGTAGAGGTCGTGTTAAAACAACTTTTCATTGATTGAAAAATAACAAATTAATCTCCAAATAAAGACCATTTGTCTTTAAAGGACATTTTCGGCCTCTCCCTTGGTTGACCTTTATCAACAGGTTTGACTGTATACATGTATAGATCCGTGTACTTTTAATGTCTAGCTAACATCAAGCAAGTCAAGTGTTATTTATGTGATGTGTCAATCAAGCGTTTGATAAACCAGAGTTAGTTAGTAAACCAGTATATTAAAATAATTTTCAAACGGTTTTTATGAAAAGCTAATATACTGGATATGTTTCAAGGTATGTAGGGATTTTAATAACTTTTGGTAAAAAATATCAAATGTTAAAGAATATATATATTGAAAAATAAGGTACATATAACATAAATCTGGCATTCTTCCAAGCGTCCCAGGCGCTACATCTTAATAGCTCTTTTATATTTATATGCACATTAAAATAATGAGGTTTATTATATATTTATTTAAATTGTTTATCAATCTGGAGTCCCTTGTTTCAAGATATTGTTTTCCCACTGAGGAAATGTCTGGGATTTGTGTGCGCCTATTGCACACGATAGGATATTATAAGCATAGCATTCTGACAATATTTTGAGCGGCATGCATCCAGATGAGCAAAATATTTCAAGAAAATCAAACTTATAAAAATGTTCTTAGATTTTAAGAAAAGTAAAAAAAAAGATTCAAGTAATAATTTACATGTTATGTGCGATTAATCACTGATTTGCATTATTTATCACTTTACTTATTTATACTGCGTGACTAACGCAGTAAGAGCTATTTTTACATATTCCGACACATTTTCGGTACTTTATGAGAAAAAAGTTTGCAATGTGTATTTTTTTTTATTTTACACTTTACAATATTTTATATTTTTAAATTTTCGTGAGAATTAGCATGGATCTGAACGCATGGTGTTTTAATGCAACTCGGCGAGCATTTATTATCTTTATTTTTTTTTCTCACTTTTTAAAAAAAAATATGTAGACAGTGGCCTACACGTTCTGTGTGAGGCTGCGCCGCCGGGATACGATTATGGCAGGAAAAAAGTTTGTTATAGCCAAATTAGCGGGGCTTTTTTCCGGACAAAGGAACAGATTCGAATTTTTGACCTGCTGAAATTCCTTGATAATTTAGACATAATGTTGAATGTTTTGAAGATATAATTCTAAGTAGTTTATTTGAAATGATCAGTGTTTACCTGTATTCATTTCTATTATTTATTTATATTTATTTATCTTTCATTTATTTTTTTACTTATTTTTTTTTTTATTTATTTATTCAATTTTGTTTGTGTGGGTACTATAACTAACTTGTGGATTGCTAATCAAACATTTGAGTGGGTATATTATTTTGTTGGTAGACAATATAAATAGTTGGTAGGTAATATAACTTGTTGGTTGTTAATATAAATCGTTGATGGGTAACATAACTTGTTGGTTGGTAATATTACACGTTGGTGGGTAACATAACTTGTTGGTTGGTAATATAAAACGTTGGTGGGTAACATAACTTGTTGGTTGGTAATATAAAACGTTGGTGGGTAACATAACTTGTTGGTTGGTAATATAAAACGTTGGTGGGTAACATAACTTGTTGGTTGGTAATATAAAACGTTGGTGGGTAACATAACTTGTTGGTTGGTAATATAAAACGTTGGTGGGTAACATAACTTGTTGGTGGGTAATATAAAACGTTGGTGGGTAACATAACTTGTTGGTGGGTAACATATAACGTTGGTGGGTAACATAATTTGTTGGTGGGTAACATAACTTGTTGGTTGGTAATATAAGACGTTGATGGGTAACATAACTTGTTGGTTGGTAATATAAGACGTTGGTTGGTAACATAACTTGTTGGTTGGTAATATAAAACGTTGGTGGGTAACATAACTTGTTGGTGGGTAACATATAACGTTGGTGGGTAACATAATTTGTTGGTGGGTAACATAACTTGTTGGTTGGTAATATAAGACGTTGATGGGTAACATAACTTGTTGGTTGGTAATATAAGACGTTGGTAGGTAACATAACTTGTTGGTGGGTAATATAAGACGTTGGTGGGTAACATAACTTGTTGGTGAGTAATATAAGACGTTGGTGGGTAATATAACTTGTTGGTTGGTAATATAAGACGTTGGTAGGTAACATAACTTGTTGGTGGGTAACATAAGACGTTGGTGGGTAACATAACTTGTTGGTGATTAATATAAAGACGTTTGGTGGGTAATATTAACTTGTTGGTTGGTAATATAAGACGTTGGTGGGTAACATAACTTGTTGTGAGTAATATAAGACGTTGGTGGGTACATAACTTGTTGGTTGGTAATATAAGACGTTGGTGGGTAACATAACTTGTTGGTGGGTAATATAAAACTGTTGGTGGGTAAACATAACTTGTTGGTGGGGTAAAACATAAAACGTTGGTGAGTAATATAACGTTGACGTTGGTGGGTAACATAACTTGTTGGTGTAGTAATATAAGACGTAGGTGGGTAATATAACTTGTTGGTTGCGGTAGTATAAGACGTTGGTAGGTAACATAACTTGTTGGTGAGTAATATAAGACGTTGGTGGGTAATATAATTTGTTGGTGGGTAACATAACTTGTTGGTGGGTAATATAAGACGTTGGTGGGTAACATAACTTGTTGGTGGGTAATATAAATCGTTGATGGGTAATCTAACTTGTTGGCGAGTTATATAACGTACTTATTGATGGATATATACATTATCAATTAATGTAATAAAATTTCACAAGGCGTGCATTCTTATGAATCATATATATATAAAAGATTAGTGTTCACTCTTGGGCAATAGAGGCGAAACAAGAGTATTAAATTTCAGCTCATATATTCTATGTATGCACGATTCAGCGGGTGATATTTCGTTTTTTGTTTGTTTTCAGATCGTTAGCTTTCGTATGAAAATAAACTTATGTTGATCAATGTTTTAATCATTGATGTTTTAACTTAACGATGTTTCAACAAACCATGTACCGGCAACTAGGCATTATCCAAATGTGTTTATGGATAAGTATTGTCTATTTTACCCGTGGAGAAGTGGAGATTCTCAAACAATGTAATTGTAAAGTTGACTTACAGAGGCTAACTGTAGATTGCTCGGAATTAGGACTTACAAATGTATCTGATATATTCAGATGTGTTCCTAACAAAACTATAGAACTTAATTTATCCAATAATAATATAGGAGAAATTTCACCTGGAACATTTGCAAGATTTTCAACTTTACAAACACTGAGGCTTAGTCGTAATAAAATCAAATTCTTAGAAAGTGGAGTTTTCAACGGTCTAATGCAACTAAAACTATTAACATTGGATCATAACTATTTAAACAAGAATGGTTCGTACGCAGACGATTTGTTTAAACCATTAAGAAGACTCCTTCAATTGTATCTACAAGGAAATTGTGTATATACAAGTGTTTGTTATTATCCGGATATTGCTTTGTCGTCTGCAACTTCTCTGAGATATCTGCATTTAGACGGTTTACCTAATAAAGAATTTAGCGAAGGATTTGCTAAGCTATCAAATCTAAAGGCCTTGTATTTGGATGGTGAAAATGGATATTGCGATATGCCTTTTTTAACGGAAAATACCTTCAAACAATTCAAACAAACTCCTTTATCCCATTTACATCTTGAAGGATGTGACGTCATAAAAGTAGCTCCAAATGTATTCCGAAGTTTGGTAAATCTTACAACATTAGTAATAACGGATAATCGACATCTTTGTTCAGATGGCATTGAAAACGCTACCATTGGGCTAAATGAAACAAATATAGAAATGATACGATTCAACTTTTGGTGTAGAAATTCTCCGGCTTATATAAGTTTGACAAAAAATATGCTGAAAGGGCTTACAAACACTTCACTTAAAACAATGGACCTCTGTTGGAATAGAATTATTTACATAGATCCTAAATGTGTTGAAAATCTTCCCGTTACTCTCAGATATATATCTCTAAAGGAAAATAAAATTGATTCGGGAAAATTTCTGGACCACTTCCGGAGATTAGAAAGTCTAGAAACGCTGGATATAAGTTATCAATATAGCAACACTATTGACGACTCTGTTACAAATAAAGACAACAACACAAATGAACAGATAAGCAATATGCTAAATCATTTGAATGGTCATAATAAAAAAGACGACAAAATTGATCTACCAAGAAATTTGACGACAATGTACATGAACAACATCAAATTAGGAATCCCTGTGCCATCTTTGACATTTGGACCAAATAAATTAAGATATTTAGATTCTTCAAGCTGTTTATTAAAAGCTTTCCTTGGACCTTGGCGTGGATTAACAGAACTTCAATTTTTCAACTTGTCAAACAACAGATTCACGTACTTCAGTCCACGTGCTCTTGTCGACATGGGGAACCTTAGAACACTTCTGTTACAAAACAATCAGATTGGCCCTTCTCTAAACAGAGACAATGATTGCCAAACTTTTTCGAGTCAGGAAAAACTAGAAGAATTAGATCTAAGTAACAATGCAATAAAAGAACTTCCTTACAATATATTTCATAATTTGACAAATTTAAAAACTCTGAATTTAGCTAACAATTCGATAAGAAACGTAAACTTCTTGTTACGGCGTATGGCACATCTTCAAAAGCTAGATTTGTTTAATAATGTAATAGAATATATATCTAGAGAAAATAGGGATGCGCTTGACTACATAGCATCGAAAAGAGAAGTAGAACTTGTTTTAACCGGAAACCTTCTATTGTGTGACTGTAACAATCAAGATCTTATCAATTGGCTTGCCAACACAAAAGTTAATATCGTTCAAAAAGACGAACTTCATTGCTTATATATCAATAAAACTGTGATAAGTTTATCGGCACTTGACATTTTACCAGAACAACTGATGTATGAATGCACGTCATGGATAGTGCTGACGTCATGTGTGGTCGGTTTTGTCGGATTATTACTTGTGTTTTCAGTTATAGCATTACTTTATTACAAGCGTTGGCAAATACGTTATCTGTGGTATATAGGGAGAGTCAAAATAGACCCATATCACCATCCGGATGATCAAGAACAACCTCTGCTTCAAATAGACGCTTACATTTCATACGAACAGCATTTTGACATCACCAATGGCGTCACATTGCATAGAACAATTACAGAACACGTATACCCATTTTTTGAAAACCGAGGGTACAAATTAATCATTCGCGAGGAATTTGATGGCAATGAAAAATTATACAGTGTCATACCCAAAACTATTCGTAAAAGTCGTAAAGTCATAGCACTGTTGACGCCATCTTACTGTAATGACTATTGGAACACCTTTGAGTTTAATTTAGCTGCATATCAGGGCATATACTCAAAACGGAATATCATTTTGCCTGTTATAATAGGTGATATTTCTAATATAGATATGACATCAGAGATTCGTTCATTTATACGGACAAAGATTAAATCAAAGGAGGTTTTGTGGTACCCGTTGCCTTGTAATTTTTATCGTAACATAAATTCATTTAATGAGCAACTTGAAGACTGGCTCCGACGATAGTATTCTGCGTTTAACATAAACAAACTATTATTAACTGTTTTATAATACTGCACGCTTGTAAAGTCTCTTTGCATTTGATAATCGTATGGTTTTTATAAACTATATACACGTACCGTACACGACTGTTGTCAATTCATGAAATTATGTTCCTTTTTCTATAATGAACGTTTGTATTATAAATTCGATATATACATTCTTCACAGGCAATAAATGAAGTGCTGTTTGCTACATAGCTTTCGCTTAGCAACTCAAGGTATAAATCAATATAACCGTTTATATATGGCCATATAACCTGTTAAAATCTTTATAAGCCACTGAAGGGATAACCGAGGAGAATATATACTGACTTCTCTCACAATAAATCAACACTCGCTTTTAAAGATCTAGTACTAAAAAAATTCTCATTTCAGCATTGCTGTTTTAAAAAATATTCGAAAAAAAAAAAAAAAAAAACAGCTGTAAAAATCGTTTTCATATTGTACAATTAGCTACATGATGAAAATTAAAATGCCAACCAACACCACTTCATAGTGTAACTGTTGATAATGTTGATATTGTTATGTTTTTAATTATTGTGATTTTATCTATATGTACTATAATTAATGTCAGCAAGACAAATGAAAATATCTTAGCTTTACATTAAAGAATATATGAATTTTCGTTTGCATGTACAAAACAAGAGGGCCATGATGGCCCTGAAGTCGCTCACCTGTATATAGGCCCCCGTAGCGGGGCCAGTTTAAACCCCAGGGCTTTTATTTGAACAAACTTGGTAGACACCCATTAGAAGATGTTTCATGCTAAATATCTAAGGTCTAGCTGGCCAAGTCTTTTCTTTACACATATAGTTAAAAACAATGACACACCTGGGGCAGGGCCAGTTTGGACCCCAGGGCTTTTATTTGAACAATCTTTGTAGACACTTTAATTACTAGAAAATGTTTCATGCTTAATATCTGAACTCTAGCTATTCGGATTTTTCGTAGAAGATTTTTAAGTTTTTGCTATACTCATATAAGGAACATGTTTCATGCTAAATATCTTAGCTCTAGCTCTTTGGGTTCTTTAAAAGAAGATTTTTTAAGTTTTTACTATATGCATATAGGGAAAATCAATGACCCCCTGAGGCGGGGCCAATTTTGACCCCAGGGCTTTTATTTGAACAAACTTGGTAGACACTCACTAGAAGATGTTTCATGCCAAATATCTAAGCTCTACCTCTTTCGGTTTTTTATAAGAAGATATTTAAAGTTTTTTCATTTTGTTGCCATGGCAACCAGAGTTCTGCATGGAATTAAATTCTTATAACAATTTTCAAAGGTGACCACCAAAGGAACATTCCTGTGAAGTTTGGATGAAATTGGCTTAGTGGTTTATGAGGAGATGTCATTTAAAGTAAAAGTTTACGGACGGACGGACGCAGGACGAAAAGCGATCACAAAAGCTCACCCTGTCACTTTGTGACAGGTGAGCTAAAAAAGAATTCAAATTTTTTATACATCATGTAGATCTACAATTATTGTTCTTTTTTTTTACAAATGTTACTGCAATATGCTTTTTTTCTTTGTAATTGCATTATTGTAAAATCAGAAGGCCGTACTGAAAAGTATATACATGTTCTCTTTTTTGTGTGTGTAAACTTTGTATATATTACCTTCTATAAATAAAAAGTTTATTATTATCATGCATATAAGCGCTTCTGTCTATATGTATCGAAGCGCTGGGCCATGCATATATATAGTAGTTATATTAACACATTAATAACAAGGTTAAAATATGATTATATGTACACATTTATACTCATATTCGCAAATAATTCTATCTGCACCCGCCCCCTCTACGTCGCGGGTTAAATGTACCAATGAATAGTTAAATGTCATTCTGTATGAAAGTGGAGGGAGTATTAAGTTTAACTTCCAGATTTCAAGTCGTTTTAAAGTTTTCACAGTTCACACTCAACAAATATTCTAAATGACAATAAACATATACAGTAAGTTACAGAAAACTTTTAATGGACCCTTTTATATCATATCTGTACAGCATGATACTTGTCCGTGAATCAAAAGGACTCTGGAATATTATGTTTCTATAAAATGTTTTATACGATAGTTTAATATTATACCATATAATATCATAGCAATCATTTGTATGTAACAAAAGGAACAAGGAAAATTTCAAGTGTTTTAGATTCACCAATATTCTCACAGTAATGACAACATAAAGTGGTGGGAGACAACACACAAGTATCGTATCAATTTATAATTGGTTCATTTCAAAATTTCAGATCAAATCATAAAAAGGAAGTAAGTTGTTGTAGCTCTCAAGATACAATTCACCATATGTTAGAACATGTATTTAACACTTAGATGTCAAGATAAAACGTACAGTGAAACCTCTAATATGTGAACACTATACGGGAGACAGTTATGATGTACTGTTCCTTTATGTATTTATTTCCAACATGAGGTTAATTTATATACCTTTTAAAGATAATCTGAATACAAGCATAATACATGCGTGGAAAACAGAATTTAAATCAAAAATACCGTAAAGATCATATGTCTTTATAGCGTAACACTCTCAATACATTTAGGTACTATAGCACAGAGGTAAAACCAACAACCTACCTTAAGCTTGGCACATTACCCAACTTACGCCTACTTTACTATCACTTACAGCAAGTGAAGCTCATATACAGTAGGAGTCAAATGTTCCTTGCACAATATATAATATGAACTCTTTCTTTTACATGCTAACTTAATAAGAAAAGTAAATTTGACAAGTGCTTTTAATAAATAAAGCAAAGTATTAGTAATTTACCAATTTGTTTATTCTTAATACATACTTGTTTAATAAAACATATTTTACTGCATTAAAAACAAATTTTTTGTGGTAATTTACGAATCATGACCTAAATGTACTGAATTTGTGTAATTGGATTTGCCCAGCTTCCATTTTGGAACAGTCCATTTCAATGTTTAGGCTGTTTCAAATATCAAACACAGAAAGTGAGCACCACACCATGTTACAGTACAGCCTGGTCACACTTGCCTGGCTCTATACTGGTGGTAAAGGTTAATGACATTTGGTACACCACAGAGAAAGGGCTGAAGTTATATGATGGCTTTAACTGAAGGTGAAGGACACATGTCACATATGTGAAGTACTTCATTTACTCCAACCAGTCCCTATATACAAGAGTTAACCTACTATAACAAGAAACTGTCAAAATGACACTCATACCCCCTTGTCCCAACCATTGATGAGTAATAATTATAATTAACCAATAGAAAATCACAGAGAAAACTTATAAATTGGATATTTAAATTACAAAATAGTGAGATTTGTTTTTCTTTGTTCCTGCGTTTTCCTAAAAAAGGACAAGCAGTTCAAAGCAAACAAAAAATGAATGTGCTTCAATATTGCTTTGTTAAACTTCAATAAGTTGACCAAAAAGGATTGAAGCCCTTTATCTGGAAAATATTCTAAAACCACAAAGAAATGCATTAATTTGCAAGCAAAATTCTAAGAAGTATACATTACATGAATATACAAATAAGTGCATTTATTGTTGCAGGTTTTTTTAAACATGAATAAGAAGACAAAGTTACAAAATCATTCCAGCCATATCAGAACTATGCATCTTTTACAATGAAAATACTCAGAAATAACGGAACATTTCCTTTATAAATGGCAAGCCTGCTCTCCCTCGAAATCTGACTGAACAGTGAAGTTAACTGTACATTTTGCAGCCTATATAAGGTGTGCATACCTTAAAATATATTAACCAAACTATGCTAACTTACTTATATTTCAAACTGAATGTTTTGTTTTTTTGATATAATTTTTCGGGACAAATTCAAAATATAAACTGTCTGAATTGCCAAGATAATGCACTGGTTGCATAGGTAAAATCTAAATGCTTAAAAGTAAAAATAGATCTGTAATATTTCTTGTCCTTGTAGCAAAAAACTGCTTTCCTCAGCACTGTGATTATATATGTTATAGCAACTCTCTCAGATATGAAGACTATTACTGTCAAGTGTATTTTTTTATATCAAACCTTCACAGTGTTTGTGGGTTTTTTATATCATTATTTGAGCCGCGTCACAACAAAACCAACATAGTGCATTTGCGACCAGTATGGATCCAGACCACCCTGCGCATCCACGCAGTCTGATCAGGATCCATGCTGTTAGCTATCAGTTCCTCTACTTGTAATAGGGTTTGTAAGCGAACAGCATGGATCCTGATCAGACTGCGCGGATGCGCAGGCTGGTCTGGATCCATGCTGGTCGCAAACGCATTACGTTGGTTTTGTCATGACGCGGCTCATTTAGTTTCTCTTCAATCTCCCATTTCTACTTCTTCTATCATAAGACTACTTACTGTCTACTGCGGAGGAATCTGCCCACTGATGAATCTTCAAGCTGTTGATGTCAGTCTCATCATAGGTGGAGGCGGTAAGTCCTTCGAATCATTGTGATCATCTTAATGAAAAAACCAGGCACTCCTGTTGGAGCCATAAACACAGGGCTATCTTCTACATCTGAAATTTAAAAAAAATAAAAATAAATACGAGCCATTTCATGACAAAACCAACATAATGGGTTTGCGACCAGTCTGATCAGGATCCATGCTGTTTGCTTACAAATCCTATAACAAGTAGAGAAACTGATAGCGAACAGCATAGATCCTGATCAGAATGCGCGGATGTGCAGGCGGGTCTGGATCCATGCTGGTCGCAAACCCATTATGTTGGTTTTGTCGTAATGCGGCTCATATATATTTCTTTAAACTCCCAGTGAAAATTAACCTGTCTGTTGGTAGACTATGCTTAATGAGGATCCCTGCGCACTTGAGGGCACAAAAAGCAGCTTCGCTGTTGAGTACAGACCCCGCACACATCACCTTAAAGGGTTAATTTGAATCACAAGGTGGTGTGAAAATTTACCTCCATGCAATTTTCACAGATTATTAGCCAAACTTGCAAAGATATGAATTTTGTGCCATGATACATGTACTGTACTTATGTTACTATAAATGGTAACAAAAAGTAGCTTGTCTTGGCACCATATAATCAACTTAATGACCTTTTTATTCATATGTTTACCTTTGATATCATTGTATGTTGTCAGACAACGTTGGACAAAATATTATTACATCAAGTTTCCTTTACAAGCAGTAATATTAGCAGGAAAATAAATTTCATCAAGAGTAAATTATTGCTGTAAAAAATTCAGTTTTCTTATCTATTGAGGGCACTTAAACTTATCCTTTTAATCAAATAGTGAATAGGATAAAAAACTATTCCAATACAAGTACATGTACATTAATCATAAAATAATAAACATCTAAGAATAGAAAAAAAATGACACAGACTTTTTAACATTACAGGGCTAATTTTACATAGTACAGGCTACAGCTCCATTTGTTGGAAGAAATAATTTCAAGTATTGCATAAGCATTAAAGATACATACATTTGCTTGATGAAAAATCATTTTGTAATTGTGGCCCTTTGGTCATAGTATGCAGTAAAAACATCAACGATTTCATATTTTCAGCTTTAAACAATATCTTCCAAGGTGGTCCACTACTTATTGGAGTATAAATGGTTATGGACTCATGGTTTGATGCATAAGTAGGTCAAGAGAGATATTAATTACCAATTTTACTGTAAATCATTTTTTTTTTTTTAGATAAAGTTAAGACATTTTGTATGTGGCATTTTGTAAATGTCCGTATGAACTGTGGTTCGCCCTCAACATATATAGTTATCACTTAGCATTGTCTAGTAGCACTATACGAAAGTTCTATATATCATGCCGCTAGAGTCAAAAATAGACTGTGTGACTGATGAACAAGGGTAAATCTATATGTTTATACCTAATGTCAATCATGAGAGAAGTTTTCTTGTAAATTTGATCATCAGTAAATCCGACTTACCATCACTAGGTGAGAGCTGTAACATCAGAGATTCTACAAGATTTTGACAAACATGTTGTAGAAAAAGCATCGTTTCTCTCCTAATTGCTAGAGCCTGTTAAGATAAAACATACATGGGAAAATAAAAACAATTATGCTTTTAAAATCTATCATGGTTCAAATAAAAATGTATAGAATTTTCTAATTTTTAAAAATGATTGAACAACATTTATATATCATTTTTATCAAGTCAAATATATATTTTTATAATATAACCAGTTTCAAAAAACTTTCATATATTTGATTTTCTTCCTTGTTTTTTGGTTAAATGCCGCTGAAACACAATAGAGGTCATTTTGGTGACTTTCTAGCTTATTTATATCAAAAGACATCAGATGCTTTTCTGAATTATTTCAGGCACAAAAGTGGGCACACAGAGTTGGAACACCCCAACATTCTGTAAGCTAGCTGGATAGTTAACCTCACATAAAAGAGTTTACCAACCTTATGAAAATAATCTACTGCCTCGATTGCTTCCCCTTTTAAAGCTAACACAATGCCTATAGCAGAGTAGGTGGAGGGACTCTGAGGGTCTAAGATCCGAGCCTGCTGGTGATATTCTAATGCTTCATCAAGTTTTCTGTTAAAAATATATATTCAAATTATTTCACTTTGTGTGAAAATGGGTAATTTTTTTATTGATTTTGTTTTTAAAGGAATAGGAATGGATGGAATGATGTCTGTCTAATATAAATATTCATCATTGAAAAAGAGGTACCATGACAGTTTTTTTGTTGACATCAACCATTTAAGTGAGAAATTCGTGTTTTAAGACACTATTTTTTACTTGAGAAATAAGTTCATGGGCGCCGCCATTTTGGCGTTCTGTCATTCCCGAGCGAGACAGACGAGACGAGATTGTGACGTGTTTTTACCCACTTCCGGTAAAGGTGTACACGCTGTACAACTGAAATATATCTTGACGAAGAACTTAATTAATCTTATTGCGTACATTATTTATTATTTATTTGAAAACATCATATGGAACTGAATTGCTTTTAATTTTTAATTGAAGACGCCGCGGCATTAATTATCATTTAATTTTGTCCGATTTTCAAACTTGCTGATTGAATCCCACCACATGATTTAAGCAATGACTGCCTACTTTTCAAAGATAAACCATCAATTTAATTTGGGGTACTTTGAGAAGAACTTCTTCAAATTGACGATATATCCTTTTATTGGTACTTAATTTTCGCTAGACAAGCTGTATCTGAATAGGGTACATCGCCGGTCATGTATCTTTTTCTCAGCGTAAATTATCAACTAAATCCAATATGCAGAATAATTTCCGAGGACCGCGATTTTACGACATTGACGCTAAAAATAAAATTTGGCGGCAGGAAAATCGCCCAACCAAATCGTATGAAAAACAAAACTGTTCCGTTCGGTTAATTAGGCACCCAGTCAAACGTACCAACAGCAACAGGTTGCCCATTGGGCCATAATTTTCCCTATTAATCACGCATTAATCTTAGGGTTTATCCACAGCGCGCTAGTCACAAATCAAATATTTTACATAATCGGTCTATATATGTAATAATTATGTATATAAAGATCTTTATATACATATATAGACCGATTATGTAAAATATTTGATTATGTGACTAGCGCCTGTGGGTTTATCCAGTTCCCTATAGCTTTTTTCCACGTTATCTACTTACCACCCAACAGATGCGCATTTTCTACTACCGTAAATTTAATCCAATAAAAAAAAAAAAACATAAATCTTACTTAATATTCAAAATGATTATTGGTAACTGAAAAAATGTGTTGCTATTGTATGAAATGCTGTAATTTACAGTATAAACTTGACTCCCCCTAAGGTCATTCAGTTCACTGATGGAGCCGTAAAAAAATGTCTATTTCGTCATTAGAATATTTGACAAGGGTGATTAACCAATCAGGAAAAACATTGTCTGCATGATCAAAAGGTCTGTCGGCACAGAGGAACATACAAAGGAGCAAATAAAAACCGTTAGTACACAGTGTGACAGGAACATTTGGTGCAAATTAGGAACAATTAAAATGGATAATGCACAGTATTGGTCATAAGTAGTAAGAACCAGCAAATTGTGTGAATAAATTATGCAAATGAGATTTTTGAGCAGCCAATAAAAATTTTTGCCCTCCAAATTTTGGGTAAAATTAAAATGTAAAAAAAAACCACAACAATATGACAGACATTTTAAACCCAATTTTCTTTTTTAAAGATTCTTATATTTTGAAATGTTCATCAAATTTCTAACATATTTACACCCTTTTTAATTTTTAAAGTCAGAATCAAAAAGGGAAAAAATTTAAATTTTCAAATTTTTATTTAAAGGGTACGTTTTTGTAGGATTTTAATAAAATGATAATTTTTGCCGTTTTAATAATTAAAAGCAAATTTTTCGTGGTGGTTTTTTTTATTTAATTGCCAAATTTTTTGATTTTGAAACTTTGTTTTAAAAAATAAAAATTTTTATTTATTAACTCTGTGAAAATTGTTTAATTTCATAAAGATGAGATTTTAATAACATAGCATTTTTTGGAGTAACGGGCATCACTGGCCTGAAGTGGTGCGACCGGTAGACGTTGATTTTTTTTTTTGTTTCTTTATTTTTTTTATTTTTTTTATTTTTTTGATATTGTTACGTATTTTGAACAAGAAAAAAATTGCCTCTACACCTCCTGTGAAAATCAAATTGGCTGCGTCAATACTTTACTATGTAAATATTTCGCTTCGATTCAACTAGATTTATCATAAAAATCTAAAGATGTGGGGAAATGACATCACGCGCACGAGGTTTTTATATGGCCAATACACAAACATGGCCGCGCCTACTGATTTGTAGAAATCGGCGATTTAGCGATTAAAATTTCGTTATCATTCGTTTAATATTATTATTTGGCGGCAGAAAATTTGCAGATTTATTATTTATAGTATTCGTTTTCTGAAATCAAGTTTTTATTCTAACCTTGTTTTTCCCTTTAAGGCTGTGAGATTTTTGTACTACATCACAGTTAAACAATACTGAACTTGGAAAATGTGTGCCATAAATTGTCTTAACTGGGAAGTTTGTGTGACAAACCTCGATATGAAATCCTTGAGTTTTTATGAAATCCTTCAAGTTTTTAACTTGATTGTAACCAAGCTATATTCATACTAGATTATATACACATGAAAATAGTTCACACAAAACCAGTATCTTTGTGACAACAAAGTAAGAGCATATGGATTGAACATCTTACCCTGAGTTTTCTACATGTGTGTCCAAGATTGTTCAGTAAGGGCTCCCATTTCTCTGGTACACTTGTTTGTTTTTCACACACCTGAATTCTCCTCAATGCATCCTTGAAATATGTTTCTGCCTTCATCCACCTTTAATGTAAAAATGCACATGTATTATTCTTTCATATATATAAAACTTATGCAGGTTAAGTTTTGTTTTCTGTTTTAAATGACTCCATATAATACTGTAAAGGAAAGTTTTCATTCCAGGAGAAAGACCTAAGGTGCACCATCATGCTTTCTTTCACAATCTGTCACCCAAGTAAAACCTTCAACCTTCTGTAAGCTAGCTTGATAACTTTCTGTCACCTGAGTAGAACCTACGACCTTCTTTAAGCTAGCTAGATAATTTCCTGTTACTGGATGAGAACCTACGACCTTCTGTAAGCTAGATTCAAGATTGATAACTTCCTGTTATCTAAGTAGAACCACTAGGTGTAAGCTGGGTGGACAGTTTCCTCCAAGCAAAGAATCATTGGCATGATTCAAATCCACAGTGACAAGGTCTAAGTATTTGTTAGTCAGCAACTTTTAACTGTTCAGCATCAGAAGTAAACCAACTACTTAACATCCTTACATAAAATGATTCAATATTTGTGAAGGCATTCTTCTGCATGGGGACTCTAACTAAAAGTGACTATACTGATCTTCCACATTGGCCCCCTGTTACATATGACAGCTTTATGATAGTGTTTTGTATATCTACATGATACATTCCTCCTGATGCAAGTTGGTGTTTTAGTTACTTATTTAGCTGAATAATTTTGTCTCCATAGCAATGTCAATAATCTCTAGCTTAAGGTGACAACAGACACTTTCCGTGGTACTCACATAAATGTCATTTAAACCAATTTATTTTAGTAATAATTGTTATTTATTTAATCTTTGTGCATTAAATGTCGTTGATCAACATAAAAAATAACATATTTGAAAAAAATGCCTTTGTAAATGATTGATTTTTAATAAAAATCCTAAAATTTTAAATCGTCATATCAAAGTCATTTTTTTTTTTTTTTGTCATCAAAACTTTTGGAAAATAAACATACTTTTATATATATCTGGGGAACCCGTGTCTCAAATTTTTTTCTATCTTTTCTCAAAAAATATTACGTAACGTCAAACATTTTATGCGACTTTTTTCACCATACATATTACGTAATTAAAGATAATTAAGTCGCTGATTGAGCAAACAAAAATCCCTGACACGGTCCCTCCGTAAATAAATTCCCTTTCATGTGCTTTAAACCGCATGTTAATTGCTTGATTATTAAAAAAGTTATGCCGATTCAAAGTTAGTCCGACCCGCATCAACGAAGTGTCATAAATCGGCTGTTCTCTCTTCGGACCCTACGTTTCACGCTAAATAATTGCATAATACACAAATATCGCACCAGAGAGGGTCACAAGTTGCGCTAACATACTCTAACAACATTTTATGACCCAGTGACATCTGACCAATTAAAAAGTTGCTGATTAATATCAGTTTTATAACAGAAATTTCTTCAAATCTTAAACGTGATTACTGTCGGTCGCACATGTCACGTGACTTTCGGTAAAATTTGAGGCACTCGGTGGGGGGGAAATGGAACGTATTTGCGCACCGCTAGCGGGGTATTTATTGTTTCACTTTTGAAGTTTATTATTATTATATCATCAGCATTATTATTATATTATACCAGTGTCACTCTGTCTGTGTATTCGTGTATGAAATTCCGTTAAAATATAAATTAAAATAACAAAAAACTGAGCTTCTGATGGTCTTTTAAAGTCCATGGTAAATGTAAAAATAAAAACGAGATATTATATATTTCTTCCTCCAAATTGAAATAAATGCTTGACATATTATAATAGAAATAAAAGTATCACTCGATCATTATGATCTGACCTTTATGACTTCTTTTATCATGAAAATCATCTATGCACGGCATAGATATCCAGTTTCTACTGGGATATACAATAAATTCCATACTTTGTCCCAGGTTTATTAGTACTGTGTTCGATTTACTGGCGAACAATTTATTCAGAGCATTCACCGATAATATATATTTATATCTTTTTTTATTGATTCATGAGAAATGATCATCCTTAAACAATCTAAAATGGTTTAGAAATTTTTCAGGGACACCTTACCACAAGTCATATAGGCGTTCACATAAAAAAATGTTGTCTGTTTTTGTTGTTGTTTTACTTGACATTGTTAGAAAACGAGGTTGAATGTAAAGCAAGCCGATGAATCCGTACAAAAGTTCCATTATAAACTCAATGTAATATCTATCAGATTAACGGGACAGACAAATTATTTTCACACATTATGGATTTAGCAATTATTTAAAAATCAACCGTGGGTCGTGCATTTGCCGCTAAGCCTTCAATTATTTATATTTCATACATTATGTTACTACATTGGCCGACAATTCTTTTTTTATAAAAATGCTTAAATAAAAGGTAGACGATATTCATAAAAGATGTACGGTAGTACGATACATAAATACGAGATATGGACCATAGGACGGGTGAACCGGATAATGGAACACCGATTTTTCCCTCATTGAGCCTCAACAAGGGGGGCGAGCGTTATCGATAAATTGACAGGTTACGCGAATAGCAATAAAAATGGTACAGGTACGCCGTTTTAAAACGTTAAAACTAATATTTTTTGGACCTAACTGCTTCAAAATTAAATCACGAATTGGTTCAGAAAAGGTTTATAAATCTACTAAGCAAAGAATCTCTATTTTAGGTATTTTTCAGTAATAATTGACTCCGTTGTCACCTTAACTAAATGGACTTGTCTGGAGTCATCAATTTTGGCAAAATATTCAAATCTAGTACTTACTGAATACAGTATAGACCATAATAAAATGTCACTATTTTGTAAAAGTATTTATAGTAGCAACCTGAGTACACTAAAATGACTGAACAACTAAGTCAACAAGTACCCCTGACATAGACTTCACAAATATTCACTTACTCTTTCATTTTGAAAAGGCTATCACACCCATCTCATGAAGAACAAATGGATCATCTGGTGCTATACTAAGAGCTTGCCGGAAGAATCTCTCTGCTAACTTAGGATTGTTTGTTAGTCCATATTCTAGGCCAATATAAAGTGCTGGCAAGTGACATCTGTGAAAATAATTCAGTTGCTTAATATACTATAAACGACCAATAAACAAGACTATTGTGATTCTTTACTTTATTTTTCATTTTATGAACATGTTTGATTTTTCTTCACCATCTAAGAAATTGTTCAAGTATACAAAATTTGTTTTATTTCAATTTCCCAAAGGATCCTGAACTGCTCTTTGAAGATGAGAACAAGTTAGCTATAGGCGGAGCCATTCGGTAATATGTTGGTTGCCATAATTCAAAGCGGGGCGTATTTGTACACGGCAAAGCTGGGGAGCCACATTTGAATTTGTCAAAATATTTTGTAAATGGAGTATAACAGCGATAATCTTATTGTTTATTTTGCCTGTTGCGTTGTTTATATTGACTCTGAAGTTTAAAATTGACCATCATCATGAAGAATTATATCTTCTGTGTCAATGGACCAAAGGATTATGTGAAAATATTGGAAATGGAATAAAATACATGGTGATGGTAGGTGTGCAGATTTTTTTCCAGCGAACATTTTTATCTTGTGTATTATTATAGACGTTGAAATATGAATTTTTTTCAAAACGGCTTATATTAAGTTTTTTTTATATATAATATATGATCAGTACATGTGCTTGGATTTAAAAAATATACATTTTATTTGGATTTTAAAGGTGCTTTGAGCTCCACACCCCGAGTGTCTGTGTATTTTTAGTCCAAAAGAAATTTAGAAAATTACAGGCAGGCAGTTACCTAACAAGGGCTCCTGAATTTAGTACATATACACAAGTAACACAACTATATTTATTGTTTTGTAGACTGTTAATTTCAAACATGAATCTCTTGAAATCATCAACCAATAATATAGAAAAGAGTGCCTATAACTAAATCTCCATAGTGAAGAGCAAAAATAATTACCACAAATCTAAATCCAATGAAACCTAATGTTTTGTCTATACAGCTAACAAGGCATCATAAACTCTTGACCTCCTGCACTTCTTAAATGTACTGGTACAGATTCCACTGTTGGAACTACCCATTATCAAATCTGGGGATATCAAGATGGAAATTTGAAGACGGTCAGCCAACAGTATAAAGCCTGGTCAGACAGCATGAACCTGGCTCTATACTGTTGTCAATAGCTGATCATTTTAAGTTTATATATATTTCTTCCCCTTATACAAAGAACATTACTACAGTTTCAAATTCAAAGCATAGTGAATTAAAAGGGATAAAGGTAAATAAGTCAATAAAGACATGAACATACCCTTTCATGAGTTGAGCTGCTGTAAAGTATGCTGCCATGGCCTGATCATGTTCATTTCCAGTAGCGAAGGAATGGCCAAACGCCAACCAGGCCGGCCCATATGTTCTTTCTAATGTAGTAGCTTTACTGTAATAAAATAGAACTTTTTAAAGAGTATACTGGGATCACAAACATTTAACTCACCCAGTGTGATTTGTTCTAGTAAATCCATCAGAGAAAAATACAAGTAGTCCTCCAACAATGTTCCTTACATAATAGTTTAAACATATTTATTTTAGCTTCAATGAGATGAAAACTGATTCAGCTTATATCTATGTGCCCCTCTAGGTTATGGAGGCATTATAAATTGTTTTATTTACTCCCCATTTGATATGGCATCACATTTTGATAATGGAAAGTTTACCAAGTTTGAAATGAATACCTTTGAAATGGACCTTAACAAAAAAGTAATAGCGTCACAATTTTCTGCAAAAGTCTACCTTATGTTTTTACCTGAGATATCTACGTGCAGCCTCTTTCTGGTCTATAAGGAAATAGTAACAACCTACAGCAAACCATGAAACCTGCAAAAATTTCATAGACATTGGAACATTTTTTCTGACTGTTTTGCTCCACTTTATATATAACTGCTTAAAACAAAATTCAAGGTTATTTAGATATTTTTCATATTCTTTTGATTTCTTTTTCTTTTTCATTTTACTTAACTTGTTAACTTCTTTCTATTTTCATTTTTTCATTTTACTTAACTTAACACCAAGTAGCTTTTGATCTAATATTGGAAATGGAATAAAATACATGGTGATTTTGACGGTAGGTGTGCGGATTTTTAACTGCCAAGGGAAAACTGTGACTTTCTGTACACTTGCTTCAATAAAAGAACTTAAGTCACTGCAGGGACTCAACCCAAAAAGGTGAGCAGAAGTGATTCAAAGCACCAAACTTTAACAACCAAGCCAAACGAGATCAAAATTATTTTCTGTAGTTTCACTCTATTACTGTGACTTGTTTGTTTGTAAGCCTGTTTTTAAGCCAACTTAACCACCTTTCCAGGGTAACTAACAAGTAATTACCAATTTCTCTACAAAAAACTGACAACAAATCCCATGTGCTTTTGAGAAAGCAATAAGAGGTATATGACCATTAGACTCAATGTCCGAGATCAATTATCATGAAAATAAATTTCACATCAAAATAGAAAAGCCAACCTTGCAAGTATTTTTGCTGGCTGGCCTCCCCTCTTACAATTACAAATGTATTAAACAAGATTTACACTAACAAATGAAGATGTGTAAACATTATTCAAGTTGAATTCATGTGAATAAGTGTTTTACATGAAAAAAGTACTTACTGGCTTGTTAGGGTACAGATCAACTAATTTATGGGCAAGATAAAATAAACCTGTAAGAGAGAAAACAATGAAATGACAATAAAACAATTCTTAACTCAAGAAATACTAGTAAATAAGTAACTTTTCTGTTCAGATGTGCAAGGATTAATGGTTACATTTTAATATATGACCAACAAAACTCGATGTACATACAATATACCAGTATACTAATATATAAAATTTTACAACTGCTTCATAAAAGCACTTCAATTTTTTATGATGAAATCAAAATTCACAAAATTGTTTAAACTTTTCAGATGTGAATATGGGAAAGCTTTAATATCCTTATATAAATTTCAGATAAACAGAGTAGTCTGTCAAATGAAATAGAAATAATCATATTTTGACTTAAGAAATCACACCTATTCCCTAGACTGTAAAAGAAAAGGTCACACAGGATTTATCAGAAATATATATTTTTGTAAAATTCCTTAATAGAATCATGAAGATACAATTATAATGATACATACTATTAGATTTCTTTAATTCTACCATCACTGCTATATGAAGTGGTAAACATGTACTATTGTATGGATCTGTATTCAATATTCTAAAAATAGAGAAAACAAACATGAAACATGATAGATAAGTCTTGGCTAAATAAATCAAAATGCTACAGTGCATCTCACATAATTTGACATTCAAGCTTTGATTTTTGTTTGTTTGTCTCTAAAGTAGATTTTAACACATTATTGTCTAATGTTATGAAGAATCCTAGTCTTAATGATGTAAAGTTTCATTTCATGTAGAAACAAAAATGATAATGTGTAAGTTAGTTACTGTTATGGATAATCACAAATGATATATGTTGTTTTAAGGGAAACACAAGTCCTTGTTGAACAATAAATCACTTACTTGGTAGTTAATTTATAACATTCTCTAAAATCACAGTTGTAGTAATGTCTCTCTGCCAAGTTACATATAATATCTAAATTATCACTGAGCACTTCTAAACTTTCTGGTACTTTAGCTTCTTGTGGTCTGTCATACTGAAATAGATTCAAATATATCATAATTGTCATTCTTAAATAATATACCTAAATATTTGTAATTCCTAAAACTATGTTACAAAATGTGTTTGAAAAAAAACCACAAAAAATAGTATTTGTTAAAAACAAAGTTATTATAAATGTGAAATGTCCAGAACTTTGAAAATCATGGCATTGAAGGTGAATGCCAAATCTGGGTAAAGATCACATTTTAATTTTCAAAGTTCTTGCCCAGTGATTATGCTATATCTAATTATGAAAGTTGTTGCATGAATAATGATGATGACGTAGCTAGGTAAGGAGGCATGGGTGGACTGATAGACAGGACAAATACAATAAGAGCAAGAAATCACATACCTTTTTCAGTTTATTTTCATACAGAAATTTAACAAGTTCCTCCTCCTCGCTGGGACACTGCAAGCTAAATGGTAGACTGTCTATCAACTCTCTCTCTACAATATATTAATTTAACAATATTGTAATAGATGCAAATTTTCATATTTATTCTTTGTTGTACAATGTTCTATACATAGGTGAAAGTTTGCTGGGGGTCCAGGGGGCTGCAAGGTATATTTTGTTTTGTTTACACTAACAAACATAATGACAATGTTATGGTCAAACTATGACTCCCCATCTTTATCTGGTCTTACTCTTAAAACACACATCTGCTTAGGTTGATGATTTTTTTAAAAGGTATTCAAGTCATTAGTGACAATAAGAGAAACATAAAATTTGCAAAATCAAACATCAACATTAAAATAAAATCTTATTGGAATTGCACTTTGTAAAAGAACTACTCATTTTATTTGAAAAGGTGTGAAAATAAAAATACATTACATTAATTTCAAGTTAATTAAGAAACTGTTTTAAAAACCAATTTATATGATTGGCTGAATTTAAATTCAAAATGAAACAATGAAAGTGTAGAGACAGCAGACAGGTGTCTACCAAAGTTACTAAGTTTACATAACTGTACCATCATCGTACCTTCTTGTGAAGATAACATATGGTGGTTTACGAGAAGGTCGAAGGCTTCATAACAATACACGTCCTGCCGTAGAGCTTCTTTAAAACATTCCATAGCTAGTGTCCTGTTATCCATCGCCTCATATATCTGACCTCGTAACACATTCATAGAACACTCCATCTAAATAATGAATAATGTTATTAATTATTATTACCCCTCACTTTTTCTGTAATGTTAATTTCCCATAGGCCAATAGCAGATATTCTTACTGTTAATGCAAGTGTACCACTGTTCACATGACAAACAAATTTGTAACAGTACTTGTTCATAGTAAAAATCTGGAGAAAAAAACTATCAAAACATTGTTCCTATGAAGTCTTTGTTCGGGGTGATATGATAAATAACACATAGGTATGTGAGTAACAGCAAAAATATCATCCCTCGTAAAAACATCTCAGGTAACAGTATTTTCCTTGGAATAATAATTTTACTGTTATTCACAAATCTATGTCATACTGTGTTATTTATATTATAACATATACAGTTTTTTTGTACTGTTAATCTCTCAAGAAAATTTCAATTGAACAGTTATATTCCTTTTTCGATCTATAACTAATATGTAAAATGCTGCTGGCTGCCTGACTATAGATGGGAAGCGGTGACCTAGAGGTTAAGGTGTCTGCATATCAACCCAGAGATCAGGGGTTCGAGCCCTACTTGGGTCATGACCATGTTTCTTCATATGACACCAGTACTGGCTGGTTCCTGGAAGCAGACTCAAAAGTGATTTATATAAGTTGCAAAAACTTGTTTGGCAATCAAGCTTACATAAATACATTGTATGTTTAAAGACCATAGATGGAAATATTCCGCTCTAGGAAAACTCTTCAGCTGAAACTCAACAGAGCCCAGTTCCAGCCTTAAACAGTTACCTTCAAGTAAGATATTTAGATCTATACCAGCAATACAATTCTTATACTCTTCACATATCAATATGATAAAAGAAAATCAACATAGATTATACTAACATTTTTGTTAGTTGAAGTATCTGGTTCTGATATACTCTGGTTGACATTGAATGACATTTTCTTGTTGATAGGCTGTATAGAACAAGGTTCAACAAAATCTAATATAGCCAGTGCTTCTTGATACTCCTTACATTCATACTGTAATAAACAACAACAATAATCATATAAACATTGATATAAAATAGTATACCAGAAGTCAGTCATTATTAAATCTTTTAATTATATTAAATTTAATTTAGTTAAATTTCTATTAAATATTCATTTATATACAATCAATTCCAAATTGCCTCTCCCAACTATCTAACATATCCAACTATTTAACCAACTATATGCATCTCCCCACTATCTAATGCTAGATTAACCCAATGTACTGTACTGTGCATTTAGGTGTCCTTTTTGTGTATGGGCAATATCACCCCTCTATGAAGTGAGATTCTGACCAACATAAATATCTCAGTACATTTATTTAGCTTTGGCATGCCAAAATATTTTTACTAAATCATAATGCTAGATATAGTTAGCTCTTTGAAAAAAAACAAAGTCTCCTATTTAGACAAGAAATTCACTGTCACATAATGTTAAAAACATGTGTTGTATTTATTATAACTATAAACAATATTTAGAATGATTTAAAATACTATATGTTATTTTGGTTTTGGAGTGATATATGTGGATATATTACCTGTCAAGATTTATATCACCCGAGCCGTTAGGCGAGGGTGATATTTTATCTTGGCAGGTAATATATCCACATATATCACTCCAAACCCAAAATAATAATTTTATTACCCTTCCCGTGCCGACCTAAGACGATTTTATCATAAATCATTGCTACTTCAAATGAAACGTCGAAATAAGATTCCCTTTAGGATACCCCTTCACCATAACATGACGTCACATAAATACATGACGTATTTTCTTTCGAACATAACGGATGTAAACAAGAGAAAAGGAGTAGTCTGTTGAACGCACTTTTTTGGAATTAATATCAAGCTTTCACAAGGTCATATTTGCTTCCTATACTGACGAGAATATGTATCATTACTCTATTTTGGTAAATATTTATCATTTGACAGTTTAAAAGTGCTTATAAATCGGAATTTATATCGCGTAAAATCAAACCGTACGCGCATCGCACGGCGCATGTTGTTTACAACGTGGGGTACCAATCGGGGAAATTTAATATGTATATTACCCGTCTGGCTCGGTAATATCAATTTCTTTTGGGTGATCAATATCCAATCAAAAAGGCAGAAAAAATCTGGAAGGGTAATAATACATTATAGTTCAGCTATTATAATTCTTATTTATCAAGAGATAATATCTGTGGTGGTTATGAAATAAATATTCCAAAAATACTCAAATTCTTTTTCCCTGAAAATAGACAAGAGTTGAGACAGACACATACTGTTTAATTATGACAATATTATATGATATATGTGAAAACAAGTTCAATACTTACATGGCATTTAGCTGCTAAATATCTACAGCACATATGGTTCTATAAAATATACACATATAATATTGATATGTTTTATATATATACATATATCATTTACAGTGATAGAAGATACAAATATTAAATTTTCTTTCCAAAGGAATAAACAGTACATGTATATTTCATAAAAATGTCCATATTTTTCATATCTTATATCATCAGAAAGTATCAATATACATGTAGCGGGGCTTCAGATGAAACAAAAAACAAAAACACTTTGCCATACTTTAGCTCCACAGGGCACCAGGTGAGCTAAAATGAATAGCCAAGTAAAAATAAAAGTAATAAATAGAGCATATTTAGTTTGTTGATCATGATATACATGTACACTATATCCCACATAAATATCTGAGAAACCAGCAATATTTTTTACACAATCATATTACAAGTGTAAATGTGGATAAAATATTTTCTCAATGTGATGATATCTTTACCATTCTCATGCGGAAAAACAATCTAATTTAAGATTATTGTCAACACTGTGGTGCAACTTTTTACAATTTAAGTAAAGTAATCATATCAAATCAAGAAATATGCTGGATAGAACAAAATTCAACAATCAATTCTCCTATCAATTTTACACAATCATAATAAATAATTTTTGTATTACTATCTATCCTGACATAACAAAAGTTGGGCACAGCTTTAGGCCATCCTTAAAAAAATGTTTGTTTGCAGTAACGCGACCGACTCACAAAATTTGCCCCTACTCAAAATTTTTTTTCATTGTCTGGATAAAAAAAAATTTTTTTGAATCAGAAAATTATGCCTTGTGCTTTGTTTTCATTCTTTAAAAGGTAAATAGAAGAAATAAAATGTAGGTCTTATTAAATTAGAATTCAGTTATCAATTTATTAATTGTTACCAGATTATCAAAGCATATATTATCCAGCATTTTGAAATTCCATGTTTATTTGGGAGTACAGTTCAATTAAAAAAAAAAAAAAAATCGACCTACCTACCCACCTTGAAAATTCTGGGTCGGGTTACTGCAAACAAACATTTTTTTAAGGATGGCCTTATCTGTCACAATGTGAGAGATATACTGTGAGTAATATGGATATTATTTCACAGAATGACAGATAAAACCCTTATTTCATTAACTAGCATAAAGTAAATACAGTTTTCACTTACTTTGTGCAATTTTCTATTTAGAATACATTTTGCAGCTCTGTGATATTGGCCAGTACTGTACAGGGTCTGGGCATACCAATACACATCCTCCACTGCACCTACATGTATAGCATTTTTAAGTAAACTTTATTACCAATTTATGCTTTATTAATTTTTTTTTAGAAAACTATTAAAAAATTTAAGATTTTTAACTACAAATGAAATGTATTTGACAGACTTAAAAAACTTTTTTTCTTTGGATTCAACATAAACTAAACAGACTGAATCATTGGAAAAAAGTTCCAAACATCTGATAATTTGATGGTCCAGGCACTGACTGAAACCTAGCTGAACTGAATGACACACAATTTTATCTCCCTTTAAAGTTTAAAGCATGAAAGCTGTTTACTATTCAGTCAGTACTTATTAAACTTTCCTTAAAAAATGATTAATGGTTTTGATTAGATTAACAATTTGATATTAGATATTTAGTGCTGAAAGAGTATATCATCTTCTTTTCCTACACAAATGTTTTTTTTTTTTTAAATTCTTATAATTTAAGGAAATATTTGCATTCAAAAAATTAGCAGTGTTATGATTAGAAAGAAATATTACCATTTGACAATGATACCAATTTGTCTGCCCAAAATGCTGCAGAATCATAGTGGTGCTGAAAGCAATAAGATTTAGATGTTATACATGTTAAAACTGTTATATGACTTGCTTGAATGAAATACAGTTCAAAACATCATATTAAACACGTATGTTTAGTATTAAAAGTTACTTTTAAGTAAAAAAAATACTTTAAGTATTTCATTAAATTAAAAAAATGTACCAATAACAGTAACACAAAAGGAAGAGCTGTATTCAGACTAAATGTGAACAAACGTATAGATTTTCCTTCAACCTAGTATCAGTCCATCATTATTTGTATTTAAGAGGTGCAAGTAGGATTTGTCAAGAAAATATTATACATTTGGGATTTTTTAAAACCTGATCTTGAAAAAAAGTGTTATTTTGAATATAATTAGTACTTTATTATCAGTGTCACTGTGTCACAGATTTGTATAGTTAAAATCAATCAATATATTATTATGTCACCACTATACACAGATTTGTAATGTAATGTAACTGCAGGTTAAATAGAATAAGGTTACCGATAATTTGATTAAATGCAACAGTTTGGTAAGATTCGGAGCAATTTGATGATTTTTTTCACTTTTTACACAAGTTTCAGTCATCATCAAAGATGAAACATCTATAGATCACTCTTCCATAAATCATTTAATGTCAAACCCCTCGCGGGACGTAGAGGGTAGACAGGACTCTAGACTAGTCATTACAGAGACAGCTATAAGATACAAGGGAACCAGTCCCTAGCTCTTATTGAAATGACCCCTGGAAGTTGTTTCTGTTACATGACTAGTTTATAGAACTGATACATGTACATGCAAGGATTAGCTGGATTTCTTACCAAAACACCTCTTTTTAGGTGGGAAACACTGAAAGTGTCTCTGAAAAATACCAAGGGTGTTAGGCCATCTTTAAAAAAATGTTTGTTTGCAGTAACCCGACCCAGAATTTTCAAGGTGGGTAGGTAGGTTGATTTTTTTTTTTTTAATGAACTGTACTCCCAAATAAACATGGAATTTCAAAATGCTGGACAATATATGCTTTGATAATCTGGTAACAATTAATAAATTGATAACTGAATTCTAATTTAGTAAGACCTACATTTTATTTCTTCTATTAACCTTTAAAAGAATGAAAACAAAGCACAAGGCATAATTTTCTGATTCAAAAAAAATAATTTTTTATCCAGACCATGAAAAATTTTGAGTAGGGTCAAATTTTGTGAGTCAGTCGCGTTACTGCAAACAAACATTTTTTTAAGGATGGCCTTACCCAGGATCGAACCTGGGACCTCAAGAGTGACAGCCAGTGGTCTTAATACCAACTGGGCTATCGCCCCACCTTCATATGGTTTAACATACCTCATAGAATACAAGAGCTGTCAGTAGGACAGCAACGCTCGACTATTCTTAGTGCTTGATAGTAAAAAAAATGCTTGATAGAGTTACCTCCTCCTGTTTACAGGTTGGGGTAATGATGGTGAACAAGTGTGCAAAGTTTCAAAGCCATATGTCAATGGACTTTGAAAATATTTGAACTATTACAAAAACTTTAACGTAAATTCTAAGTCGAAAAAGGGGCATAATTCTGTCAAAATGCTTGATAGAGATACCTCCTCCTGTCTACAGATTGGGGTCATGATGGTGAACAAGTGTGCAAAGTTTCAAAGCCATATGTCAATGGACTTTCAAAATATTTGAACTATTACAAAAACTTTAACATAAGTGGTTACGCCGACGCTCAGGTGACTACAATAGCTCTACTTATTCTTATCGAATAGTCGAGCTAAAAATTAACTTTATTTCCAATTATGGGCTGTTACAGGCATATAGACTTTAATCACATAATAATATTGTACAACATGTACAGAACTAAAAACATATAGATTTAAAACTTTAATATCTATAAATCTCTAGACTATGACTATCCATAAACAGGGCACTCATTTGGTCATTTTTGACGCCAAATATGTGTACCATTCCCCTCTCAAAATGATGAAAATCATATGTATTTTTCCCCTATCTCAGAAAAAAATCCCTCCAAATTCTAAAATAAATCAACTTAATATAATTTGTTTTATTTGTTAGTCTGCATTAAAAATATATACTAGCTATTGATTTCAATGGTAGGAAAATTACTAACTATTGAAAATAACTTTGTAATGAGTAAATGTGTTAAAAAAATACTAGGGATGTCATTAGGAGTCCGGATATCCGAACGTTCGGATCACGATTCGGTGTCCGAAGCCGATTTTCTGATCCGGATGTTCGTATAAAATATTTTAGAATATTGAGAAAATGTGATAAATACATGCGTTAAGATAATCATAGACATGGTGTTGACACCATATTGTATATTGTACCTTAGTTTGACAATACACATCAGAACAAAAAATCAATAATTACTATAATAATTACGAATGTTATTAATCAAATTTAACTTTTGTAAGATTCATGATGAATATTCTAAGTCCCGTGCGATTGTCATCGCAACGATGTTACATTTTTTGTGTCCAAATTTAAATATTTATTTAGGCTATTATTTTTATATATATTTCGGCTTACCGACCCGTCGACTCCTTATTTTGAGACAATGAAAAATCTGCAGAAATAAAATAATCAAATCAAGAAATGCACTTACGAATAATAATATGTTAATTATCACAGCTTTAATTGAAATTGAATAACTTTCTCTTTTAGTATTAATCAAACATGTGCATTGTTTTAAAAACAATTTTTTACACAGTTTTTTTTTCACTTAAGAACACTTAAAAATGTGTGTAATTCATATAAGTTTTGGCAACTCCTTTGATGATTCGAATAGAACAGCCAGGGCTAAATAATGGTAAACATCAAAGATTGGCAGATTCTTTTGAAAAGCCGGCTACATGCCTGTCAAAGGTCATCGTGAGTAAATTGTATGTGTGTTAACATTATATTGATTTTTACGGGTATTATTTTGTTTACACAAATGTGAGCGAGTCAGTGTTATTGTGTATTATAGCACTAACTGAGGAATTCAGACAATCGGCAGTGAATTTCATTTTAATTTCATTTGAAATCGTATATTTTTGAAATGGTATATTTATTGATAACAGTCGTATTCTATATGGAAGAAATAAAATCAATAACAGAAAAACTTTTGATATGTAACATTCAATTAAAAAGGAAGAAAAACGAAATACTACATTTGAAAAAGGTTGCAAAAAAATGGTTACGTCATATCAGACATCTAAAAATATAACAACGATCAGAACATCCGGATGTTTGATTCGGATATCTCATTATCTGGAAGGCCGTTTTGGCTCCAGATGACGTCCCTAAAAAATACACTAACTACATAATATTAATAACATGATTTTCCAAATTTTGCCTTAAAACAACGCAAAATTCCCCTTCCTTAGGGTATGAGTACCTGTCCCCAAAAGGTGTCTATATAATTTATGAAACCCTAGACCTGTAGATAGTGGATTTTTTTTTAAATTCTTTTTTGTATTTGGTATCTTATGGAAAGACTAAGAGTGTTGTATTATTTTTTCTGGGTTGTAGCAGGCGTCCAGGGGCAGGGTGGCCAAACAGTGATACTGCAACCTGTTCAATTTAGGACATAGGAAGGTCCTCACACATAAAGTCACACATAATTTTGTGTAAACCCCCGGCCCCAAGTGTCTTGTGATTTGAAAATTGCTTAGTTATCATTAAACATGTTAAATAATGTGCATGTGGTTAAAACCTTGTCTATGTATTCTTTAACACGCTCTCGTAAGCGGGTAAGGTTGAAAGTACACGGTGATTTTGTGTTTGAAAAACTTAGATTCTCATGTCTGTCTCCTTCGCCCGCCATATTTGTTTTCATTGAACTGTTACCCAATTAGAAGCTTTAGAAATGTTACGTGATCTTCAATTGGTCAACGTATTGGTTTCTATATCCACTACGTAGTTCTGGAAGAAAGCTGGGAACCAATGCGTGCTATTATTTGATAAGCCAAATTTGATGGTAATGTAACGATTCGCCACATTAACGATTCGTCACATAACGATTCGCCACAGAGTAATAACGATTCGCCACAGTTAAATAACGATTCGCCACATGTTGAAAATACAAACTTTTTCACACCTGTATTAAAACTGTCTATGAAACCTTCTTTCCATTTTATATTTCATTCGTAAATTACATGAATTAATGCTGAAAATTATACTAAAAACGGCTTTTATTGAATAAAAACACATTAAAACAAACATATTTTATTACCAAAATTACATAACACAGTGATTTGTTAGTGATAAAACCGGGATTTATTTTATTGAATAAAAACACATTAAAACAAACATACTGAATTTCTAAAATTACAAAACACATTGCACATTAGTTAACATTTGTTTATAATATACAACTTGGAAAATTATACTAAATACAGCTTTTATTGAATAAAAACACATGAAAACGAGCATATTTTACTACCAAAATTACAAAACACAATGTAAATTAGTCAACATTTGTTAATAATATAACCTGGAAAATTATACTAAATGCAGCTTTTATTGAATAAAACACATGAAAACGAACATATTTTATTACAAAAATTACAAAACTCATTGTTAACAATGACAAAGTGACAAAAAACTAGTAGGACTGTCCTGTTTAAGCTGTGTATGCTGGTGAATTTAAATCTTCTAAATTGGCTCAAATTAAATTGTGGAGATATTGTCAGAAAATAAAAGGAATATGTCGGCGTCAATTAAATATTCTACAATCCTAAGATAATTGGCTTGTTAAAATTAAAGGTGTGACAAATGTTTTATGCGTTCCTTAATCAATAATCGTTTACTAATTTTCATAATGAACGCATGTTTTTTTGGTTTTTTTTGCAATACCTGTTTTTTTTATATTTGGCATGTATATACATCAATAAAAATATTAATTGACATATATTACCGTGCATATCGAGTATCGCAGGAATGTGCAAATAAGTTAACGTAAAAGTAACGCCGAATCTGTGCAATGCTATTCCCCAAACTAATAACACGTGTACAGTAAGGAAATGAACCCAAACATTTGATTCTAAATCAAATTTAAGGAAATGAATTAGCCCATACGGCAACTACATTATACTTTAACTAGCATTACAATTTTTTTCTGGAATATGTTTACTTCTTTAAATCAAAGACAACCTGATTGCCGTTTTAAATTGAAGGTGACTTTTGTGTTTTCGTAAAATAAATATGTACATTTAAAACATTATGTTTTCATATTTTGTATGTAGGTCTAAGACATTTGTCAAACTGCACGTGTCGTTTAACGATAGAAGGAAGCTGGTAAATTTTTTTTAGCTACTTTTAATGAGATAACCGCCGTTGCTTCAGTGCTTCATTCACGAATTCGGCGTTACCTCGTAAAATGGCATCAATTACGTCTTTTCTGCTAAATTAAGTGTAATATGACAGGAATAGATTGGAAAATGTCTCAGGTACACCGAATATAAAAAAACATAATTAAGAGCACAGGAACCCGAAATTTTATCCAAAAACAAACAAACAAAAATAACGATTTAAAAAAAAATCCCGTATATATATACTATAAAAAGTTTTTGTAGTATATATATGCACGGATTTATATGTCATATAAACCCGTGATATATGGGATTTTTTTTAAATCACTATTTTTTGTTTTGGATAGAATTTTGGGTTCTTGTAAATAAAAGATTGTACGTATTGTTATCAAAATGCTTAAAATTGAAAATCTGCGCTGGGGCCATAACTTCACATTACTTATATTAATTTAGAAACATTATTATTGTCCTTGTCGAATTATTTAAAAAAAAAATGTTGATATAATTGAACTAGGACTAGTCAAACTAAGAAAATTATTGTTATAATCATACTGTGGCGAATCGTTATTTAACTGTGGCGAATCGTTATTTGACTGTGGCGAATCGTTATGTGGCGAATCGTTATTGTGGCGAATCGTTACTAATTCAATTTGATTGGCTAAAACAGCAAACAGGTTCATGGAAACGGAAGTAAATAAATATGGAGGATAGACGAAAAAACTGAATATTGTAAAATTATACATTTGGAGCCATAAAGAGTTACTGTAAGTATGTGTTCAGCTGACAAGCTAAATGACGCAAACCATTTATATACAATATCAGCGCTAAGGCCATGTTATGGCTGGGGTTCACATGCATGACATGATTTCTTTATCGTCTTGACATAGAGTCAGTGTACCCGGTTCCGCACAGGACCCGGTCCCGCACACTTTCCCATTTTTCATTTTTTCTTGAAAATTCAAATGAATTTATTCAGTTTTCATTTGTGTTTCACTGAACTGGCATGTTTCCAACAGGATATGACATAATCTGGGATCTTGCACCCCAGCCTCTCCCTAGACAGTGCAGACGAAAATGTAAATACATGTACATGGCTGTGTATGTCACACATGAAAACAACTTTTTCAGCAATTAAACCATGCTTATTTCTATTTTAATGTTGAGATCATTATAAAATATATATTTGAAAAGAAATGTATGTTTTTGTTATGGCAAATTTGCTGTTAGTTATGAAATATATGCACATGAATTAACTTCTCCCAACTACCAAAGTCAAGTCATTTCACCTTGATTCTTTTGTTTAAAATGATACCAAACTCTTAATCGAACAAATCATAACTAAACAGATGAAAAAAACTTCAATAACAATATTTTATGTCTGTCTTTACTACCTACGAGTGGTAAAAAGTATATTTCAATTGCTGTTACATGTTTTCTGTGTGCTACTATGCTTGGAAATAAATGTTTGTAAACTGTTGTAAGAATGTGCATTAAATTTATTTGAAGTCCTGACAATTTGCAAAAAAATATAACTTATCTGGACTTAGAGATGTTAAATAATTTATAACACATGTTTAAGATGTAAAATAACCTTTCAGTATAAAAATGGCCTTGTGTGCGGAACCGAGTCCACTTTTTATCATATTTGGCCCATTCCTGTTGCTTAAAATCAAGTGCGCCTAGAAGTATGACATACTTCAGATAGAAACGTTTTGGTCATCAGTTTTTATGGGCAAAGGATGTAATTTTCAAATTAATATCAATTATAAGAAGAATTTTTAACTATAAGATAATTTTCTTATTTTTACTTAAAAAAGTGTACTACTCCAGGTACACTGACTCTAGTGTTTTGATATTTGAAATATTTCTTGTTGAATTATTTACTTTAAATTAATCATAATGTATGTTTATCATGTATTTTTACATAATGTGGGATGTTTTATTTCATAAAATATGAGTAATTTATCACAGGTGGCATAGATCTACATGTGAACTTTTTCCAATGAATGAATGATCAAGTGGGACATTTTTCTTCTAAAAGAGCGAGATTTTAGAATATGCAATAAACAAAGAAGAAAGTTTGACATCAAACAGCTGTAGATTTTTTTAATTTGTGAAAATACTACTTATTTTATGAAAAATCTTTGAAAATATGACTGCAGAAAGTGGGAGTCTCCTAATATGTTGGAGAGTTTACATGTGGCCATAATTCGTTACCCTCTAACATTTTACAGTTTTTACAGGGTTCTGATAAATTATAACACTCGCCAGGTTAGTAATAATATCTGTCATTATGTTCTGGTTCAGATCGGAATATCTGTTCTTAGGGGACCAACCCATGGGGGAGTCCCTGAGGGACAGATAATAATTTCAGATACAAACCGCAGACATATGACAGATATTTTTTCTTGCATATCTTACCATAAACAATCATATTTTAATTTTTTTACCTTATTAAAACAATTTTATGTGGAAATTTATGGCATAACACCCGTAACTATTTTCTTACTACAGCATATGAAATTACAACTTCATTCATAGCAGCAAAATTATCTGCGACTCATCTGGCACCCCCATTCCGATGAAATTTCCAGCATGGGTAAAACTTACGGAAACACAAAATTGTATTCTTGACTGAATACTGGATTTTGTTTTGTAATGCATTGCATGTGTATATTTGACTATGAACTTAAATCTGTACATTGTGCTTCCTGTCTAAGATAATTTTAAGATCCGTTTTAGTAACCAGTTTTGTATTCAAGATATATATATTAGACTTTACAGGAATATTAGTCAACATATTAATTAAAGATAATCAATGCCGGGTAGTGACATTAAAATACAGTAAATTTCCATATATTTTAGCTTAAATATCAACCATGGAACAAGATCCAGATGTCTATGCTGAACAGGCCAAAAAACTTGTGGATGATGTTATTGAAACAGCTATAAAAAGACTTGAAACAAATTTATCTATAATGTCAGAGAAGGAAAAGACATTTGAATCTCTGAAATTTAGTGAGATTGTCAAGAGAATCAACTTTGAAAGAGAAGATGATTATGCATTGATAATATAGCCTGGTTATCTATTGGTGATTACTCTGTACAACTTGCAGAGAAGAATTGACGAGTTTTATACAGGTTAACTTACTTTTTTATTTTTCATGTTGTTTTGGAAATGAATTGTTAGAGAAGAGTAACATTTGTTTTTCTAAATGTCTGCATATTTATTTAAAAAAGTAAATTTAAACAGTAACAGTCAACAATGAAATAGCCGAATTAAAGCTCAAGACCAGCTGATTTATAAGATATTTTAGCTAAACAATTTACAGGAAGTAAAACTTCCATTCTAGTGTTAGTAAGTTTCCTTTATGATCCTGGTATTTCATTTTGCTTATGATATCTCTTACATATCACATGTATCACTTTACAGACATGGAAGTATGAAATAGCTGGTTATATTGTATTGATTATCTGGGTGAAGATGAGCATGAGTTTGACGTGCGACACAGATTCCTGTGTACGATGGAGTGTTCCTACTCGTAGAAAACCAATACCAAGGGCAATGCATGTGTTTACTTTACATTCCAAGTTTCAAAGATCAAACCAAAGGTATTTAAATCTTGAATGCTTTTTTTTTGCCTCTGAGATACAATCACGTACATACAAACTCATCAAACTCTGGCAGTGCCATAGAAATATCAAATGATTTGCAAAGAAATTTTTTTTATTAACCAGGTTTTAATATATTTCTTTTTTTTCAAGATAGTGTGAAGTGACTGGGCTTTTGTTGTTTTTTTTTGTTTTGTTTAATGACATAATGAACATAAATTGTATATGTACTAGTGTTGTATATTTATTTATTTTGTTTATTTGTATATTTACATGTATTTCAGTAACTGTACCTTTCTAGATTTTTGTCAAATGAGATCTAACAAAAATGTGCATTTAGATATGAATATTTTCAAGAATGAGATGTTTTGATCTGTACATATATTATTCCATGGCTTTTTTCAGCATGTCACTTAATTCTTGCATGTGCATCTACACGTGTAGCTTGAATAGAAATTTAAAATTATCTTACTTATAATTGTTTTACAAATTTTCAACAACCATATAAAGCTTTAAACCCATTTAACTTAGCACAGTGTATTCATATTAATTTTTAAACTTAACCTAACATGTGATACAAGAGTACCTTGAGGATATAGTCTATTCTACATTAATATAAAATTTCATGCATCATTATTATCATTTCAGTCTCATCCAGTTGAAGTATTTTATGTGTTTGAAACAAACAGATTAGTACACAGGTAAGAAAAATAAATTTTGAAATAAGTAAATGATGGACAATCAGTGTTTTATTAAAAGGGCTGGATTTAGAATGCAAAAAACCTTCACAGAAAATACTGAACACTCTAGCATACATGTAGCTTGTTGGCTCATTTTTTAAGAAAAGAAAAAACTTCAGCTTTATAGATGTTTTAAAGATAATTCTATGAAAAATCAAATTCATATATTTATGTTTTGTTTATTGTTAATTTGCAATTTGTTACATCATAATTCTTTGTGTATTTTGACATAATGATATTGATTTTGTTAAAGTGATGAATTCATTAATTAATATTTTTGTTATTTATATTTAATTTTAAAGGACCTGCTTAATTGCTCATTAGATGATATTTTGGTAATTTGGCCCATTAAGACACTTTACTTTACACTTAAATAAATCAGAATTAGAGACGGGTATGTATATTGTTAAAGGCTCATGAAAGTGCTACATGTTTATATTGTTTGAAAAAAAATGGCTAGAGTTTTTACCAAGTGTGTTGATTTATTGTGTGTGATCATGTATATTGATGTGAATTAACATAGAATAAACCATTTGCCCAGCAATTTTGTGTGATATTAGACCATAATATTATACAAGCAAAGATTTTTTCAATAGTATTAATATTGTTTTTGTTATGAATATAATGTTTCTGTTCAAGGAAAATTGGTTGCATCTGTTACTTCAAAGTGACTTAATTCATGCTCACGTAAGGAATAATTAAAAAATTTTTCTAACTTTATCATTATAAAGTTATTCATTAACCGACTTGACTTTGCGCACCAGTTTAGAACTATGTTGGCCTGTAAAACCCATGCAGGTCTGGTCAGATTCTTCTATGTGTTGTTGCAGAAAATTTTATTCCCAAAAACTTCCTTGGTTGTAAGGCTGCCAATTTTAAAACATTTTTGAAATTGAAATCTATTAACTTAAAATTGAATTAAAACAAGGAAACTTCACCCAAATCATTTTAACATTGTGGTAAGGTTTATTGAAATGAACTGTTTCTATTCTGAGATCAAATTTATTTACCCAATCAAATCAATCATAAATGACTGTTGGAGTGTTATAACTTGTGTTTGAGCATATGATTAGACTTCTTATGCTAGAAAAATATCCTTTTTGATATCAAATATGCTAGTTAACAATTTCTGCAGATTGACAATGGTGTTAATGTGTTCTGTGTTGCTTATATTTGCTATTTTGGACATTAATGTTTGAGCTTAAACTAACATTGTTGATATTCTTTTTTGGGGGGTCCTTGTTTTTAAATTTTTTTT
>NW_026853146.1:0-19101 GCF_026571515.1 Ruditapes philippinarum
TTTTTTGGTGAATTTTTTTAAACTTTTTATTAAACCAAAAAAATTTTTTTTGCAAAAATTTTAAATTTGAAATTTATTTTTTATTTGGATTGATTTTTATAATTTGGTTGATTTTTTTTTTCAAAAATTTTTGAATAATTTAAATTTTAATTACCAAAAAATGATTTTATTATATTTTCAAAGATGAAATTCTAATTAAAATAATTATACCCGAAAAGAGACCCCTTTATTAAAAATTACAAGAAAAATTTTTCGAAAAAATGTTTGAAAAGTCAACTAGAAATTTTTTAAAATTTTCTTTAAAAAATAGGGATAGTATAATTTGAACCTAAGGAGGATTTTCATTTTATTTAAAGTTTTTTTTTAAAGTGAATCATTGCCCAAGAAAAATTTTAATGATTTTTTAAGTTTTTTTATTTAACTATTTGTACTGTCCGAGGAATAATATTATGGGTAACTTTCTCTTTTCAAAACACTGGTAAAGGCTCGGTCTTGCCATTATAAGACATGTCACAGTCTGGTGGTTATACTAGACTACTAGTCCAACTTATTGTAGTCTACGTGATAAGATATTGTGATATATTTGTGTATGGATCATCATAATATCTTCCACTACATAGTAGAAGCGAGATTCTGACCCAGAGGAAAAACATCTCAAAATCTAGATTTGGCACATCACTATATTTTGACTAGTGGTAATACATGCACTTAAAACGCTCTGGCACTGTAATGTGGACATGGCCACAGGTACTTTGGTGCCAGAACACAAAGTCATATGATTTGCATTATTATCAGATTTAAAAAAAAATATATTTGTGGTGCTACTGAATAGCAAATTATTGTATTTGCATATAAAGCATTATGTTTGTGGCGATACACTGCTACCATCAGACATATTCACATATAACAATTGATATTCTTTATTAACTTCAGATTAAAAGATGGGGCCTAAGAAGATATCTTTGGATCGCTATGAGTCTCCACTAAACTGGGTAGAAAAATGGACGTATTTTGCTGGCACAGTGTGGACTATATCTATCTTGGCTTATCTGTTTTACCGAGACTCTGTCAGTATGTATTTTTACAATTGTCTTACAGGGATTTTTTTGGCTTATTTTATAGCGATTCTGTCATATTCCCAATTGAAAAATAGTATATTATTTTCCCAATCCACGGGAAAAAATTCCCAATTGAAAGTTATTATTGAATAACAAATTCTAAAATCTTTGAAAATAAGGGCCTCTTCATTGTTATGGTGCTTAAATGTTTGAAGATGCCATCTTAGACATTGATTCTTTGCATTCATTTAATCTTTGGAATATTTAATTCTGCATTTTTTCCCCAATTTTTCAACAAAACATCACTGAAGTACCCAATTCCTTGGTCCCAAAATCCTGGAAAAAAACCCTGTCTTATTTTACCAATTATACATAAATTCTCAGTTTTTTGAAGATCTCTTCTTTCCAAACTGCACATTCACAGATAAGTAATGTAATTTCTCAATAATTAAATATCAGTAGAATAAAAGTTTTTAATTTAAATATATGCCAAGTAAAGTTACAATATTCATTTTCATTAATATGAGCCAATATGAGATATCTTAACCCCTGCAGACAAGGCATGTACATTTAGGGCCTTTACTCTACTGCCAGCTAGTGTAGGACATTGTTGTAGTTTGGATTTTTTTCTGTTAAAAGATAATAAAACCTGTAAAAGTTTTAGTCAGTGAAGGCAGTTTGAAATTATTTTATCCTTTTTAGCTTCACTTTTCAAAAAAAGTAGGTTGTATATGAAACTCACATTAAGTCATTTGCATTTGTCATATCTATTTCTTTTTCTTCTTTTACCTCTTCAATACAGAATATGAACATGTTTTGCATCCTGATGACTTTCAAGAGGGTTGGTCATGGTTAGGTAGAAAAAAGGACATTTCTAATTTTGAGTGGACATTTTGGTATAACATATTCTGGAAGATCTGGCCTTGGTATGCAGGACATCTTATAATTGGCAAGGTTATGGAATATTTCTCTCCTCGGGTAAGTTTATAACTATTTCATTGTATGATACACTTTATAATCATGAGCCAATTCTATTAATTCATTATTGTAATAATTCGCAATATTAGACCTTTTTCCCAAAAAGCCTAAGCGGCTTTCAGGTAAAGGTCACATGGTTACAAAAATTCCAAAACCAGGCAGAGCGTGATAGTGTCCAAAGCTTACTGGATGCATCAGTATTACATGTTTAACATTATTTTCAAAATTACTTATTGTTATTATATATTTCATACAAACAAAAGGAATTCACGCAATGTTTAATTTAACTTGTCCTTTTTGAGCATTTGCTTTATTTGAGCTCATACAATTTACTTTGCTCAAAATAATGTCTGGATCTCCTCAAAACTGGAAATAAAAGAAAACAGGTATTGAGTCTATTGACTAACCAAGTTTTTGCCTGATGGGTAAGATAGAGGCAGAGGTAAAAGATTTTCTCGAATTTTGCCAGAAACTCCAATTTTTTCAAGCTTTGACCTATTTTCAAGCTTTTAGCAGAATAAGTATTTGATTCTCAACATAAAATCTTTTTATCTAGGGTTTTGTTTCCTTTTATTAAAATATTTAATATTCCCGGGATTTGAACCTGCTGTGTGCAATAAGTATTGACTCAAAGTCAACCAACTATGACCATTTGGCAACACAGTTTAAATTAGAGACTTGTTTTTCATAATTAACACATTTTAGTCATTGAGCATAGAAAATATTAAAGGAATTAGTTTTGATCCTATAACAATTACAGTTCAACATCTTCAGAGTGATTCTCTGTAATGCAATAATCTCTTTTCAACAACAGTATAATTTCTTCCCATTTGAAAGAATTTAAAATTCATAATAAATTTAACTTGTCTAAATCAACATTTGTGTGCAACAACCAAAATCTTTATCACCCAGTGGGTATTGCTGAGCTGTAGAGTTTGTATTGCATTACTCAAGTGTATTGATGTATTATTAGGGTAAAAAAATCATCAGCAAGGAGCTTACATGTACAAAGACTGGTACCATTTTAACATACAATGTATTTTGATGACAAAGTTTTAGCTGTAGATAGCATGTGTCTCCCACATTATTTTCCAGCTCATAGATATAATTTTTATTTTTTAACCTATTTTCAGAACAGGAAGTATGTGTTTTTGGTATTTTCACTGATCTGCATCAGTTATTTGGGTGGCTTCCTACCACTGGTTCTGTATTTAGCACATTGCACTCTGATGTACGTAGTGTCACTTACTGGAAACACCAAATTGACATGGTTGGTTTGTTGCCCTTTGTGCTCTCACGACCTTGAACTTTGAACCATTTATTTCTATGATGGTAAGTTATTAAGATAGTTACATATTTGGATAAGAAATCATTTACATGTGTTGAAAAAGTGTAAATTTGACATACATTGATTAACTTCACAATCCACTTTCAGCAAATATATTACTTTATACACTTTAGTAAATACACCAGTGCAAAGTAGACTGGTTTAAAGTGATGCCATTTAGATAGATACAGATTTATTTCAATATACAAAAATAACATGGCACATCATGAAAACATAAGAAAAAAAAACAGAATGATACAAGATGCATAAATTTAAAAATAGCCTTTATATGTCAAGGATACCACACACAAAAGAGTTAAAACCAACTTTTATTTCCATTGGGGTCCTTAAGATATAAGTATTTTTTGTGAGTATCACAAATTTAGATACATCACAGTAACAATACAAATTTACATGTTCATGTATGATAAAAACTAAATGATATTTCAAATTGAGCATTACATCAACTAGTAGACTATAAGTTTTTACTGTTTACTTGTAAAAAATGGTCTAAGGGAGGTAACTTTTGTTAATTTACTGTTCATTTGCTAACAAATTGAATGTAATGACTGTTACAATATCATTAAAATCAGATCAGCATTTTTGCTTTATTAGCTCGACTTTTTTTTTTGAAAAAAAAATAGAGGTATTGCTACAGTCAGGTCGGCGTTGCCGTTGCCGTTGCCGTTGCCGTCCGAAAACTTGTACCTGGATCATTACTTTTTTATTTCTTTGTGTATTGTCTTCATACTTGGCCACAACAACCCTTGGGACAAGACCTTTCAGTAGACCACACTAACCTTGACCTTCATCCATAAATGACCTTGACCTTCAAGGTTAAAAGTCCAATTTTTGCTTGTTCATGCTGTTATTGGCTGTAACTTTGTTATTTTTGAATGGATTGTTTTCAAACTTGAACATAATAATCTTTAAGGATATCCCTTAAAAATAAGCAGCCAGACCTTGACCTTCACTCATAAATGACCTTGACTTTGAAGGTCAAATTATTGAAATTTTCATTTTTTTGGCTTTTATTGGCTGTAAGTTTGTTATTTTTGAATGGATTGTCCTGAAACTAGAACATAATAATCTTCAAAGATTACTGTTAAAGATATACCGAAAGACCTTGACCTTCACACATTAATGACATTGTCTTTGAAGGTCAAATTATTGAAATTTTCGTTGTTTTGGCGGTCACTGACTGTAACTTTGCTATTACTGAAGGGATCAACTTCATATTATAAGAGAACATTCTTAAGGACCAGACCTTGTTGTTTATCAAACCCAACTTTGCTTGGGCTCTTAAATGACCTTGACCTTGAAGGTTAAATTGCTGAATTTTCTCAGATTTGTGCATTAAATCATTAAATGACCATATTTAAATATTTATTGGTGTGTGTGTGTCTATATATATATATTTACAACAACAACAACAATAACTAAAATTGTGTCATTGTTTCTATTTATAGAATTGCGGCATTGTTTCTATTTATAGAATTGCGTCATTGTTTCTATTTAGAGAAATTGGGTCATTGTTTTTTTTTTTTATAGAAATGCGTCATTGTTTCTATTTTTAGAGATTGCATCATTTTTTCTATTTTTAGAAATTGCGTCATAATTTCTATTTTTAGAAATTGCATCATTTTTTCTATTTTTAGATATTGCGTCATAATTTCTATTTTTAGTATTTTTAGAGATTGCATCATTTTTTCTATTTTTAGAAATTGTGTCATAATTTCTATTTTTAGAAATTGCGTCATTGTTGCTATTTAAAGAAATTGCGTCATTGGTGCTATTTTAAGATATTGCGTCATTTTTTCTATTTTTAGAAAATGTGTCATAATTTCTATTTTTAGTATTTTTAGAGATTGCATCATTTTTTCTATTTTTAGAAATTGCGTCATAATTTCTATTTTTAGAAATTGCATCATTGGTGCTATTTTTAGAAATTGCGTCATTGTTGCTATTTTTAGAAAATGCGTCATTGTTTCTAATTTTAGAGATTGTGTCATTTTTTCTATTTTTAGAAATTGCGTCATAATTTCTATTTTTAGAAATTGCGTCATAATTTCTATTTTTAGAAATTGCGTCATAATTTCTATGTTTAGAAATTGCATCATTGGTGCTATTTTTAGAAATTGTGTCATTGGTGCTATTTTTAGAAAATGCGTCATTGTTTCTTATTTTAGAGATTGTGTCATTTTTTCTACATTTTGAAATTGCGTCATAATTTCTATTTTTAGAAATTGCGTCATAATTTCTATTTTTAGAAATTGCGTCATTGGTGCTATTTTTAGAAATTGCGTCATTTTTATAATTTTAGAAATTGCGTCATAATTTCTATTTTTAGAAATTGCGTCATTGGTGCTATTTTTAGAAATTGCGTCATTTTTTCTACTTTTAGAAATTGCGTCATTTTTTCTATTTTTAGAAATTGCGTCATAATTTCTATTTTTAGAAATTGCGTCATAATTTCTATTTTTAGAAATTGCGTCATTGGTGCTTGCGTCATTTTTTCTACTTTTAGAAATTGCGTCATAATTTCTATTTTTAGATATTGCGTCATAATTTCTATTTTTTAGTAATTTTAGAAATTGCGTCATTTTTTTCTTTTTTTAGAAATTGTTTCATTTTTTATTTTTTTAGAAATTGCGTCAATTTTTCTATTTTTAGAAATTGCATCATTGTTGCTATTTTTAGAAATTGCATCACTTTTTTATTTTTAGACATTATGTCATTTTTTGTATTTTTAGAAATTGCGTCATTTTTTCTATATTGAGAAATTGCGTCATGTTGCTATTTTAAGAAATTGCGTACTGTTGCTATTTTTAGAAATATGCTTAATGTTTCTATTCATATATATACAAAATACATAAAGAAAACTAATGTGACAAGACAGACCAACTAAATTTATAAAAAGGAAGCGTTAATATATGTTCAAACCTTTCTATGTTTGCGTTTAGAAAAAGAAAAAAGTCGAGCGTTGCCCCCGCCCGGCGGTGGCTCTTGTTACTCTATGTTATGAAGGAGTGTCAGGATAATTATGATTTTAATGGGATAGGGACTATTACATTGTATAGTCTGATAGAATGTTCTATATCATATCATACAATGAAACCACAGATTGTCAATGCAAAATGGGTTAGTGGATTTAAATAACTGATTACTCTTCCAAATCAAGAAGTGATTCAAATACTTTTTGACACCAGTACTGGTTGGTTCCAGGAAGCGGACTCGAAAGTGATTAATATAAGTTGCAAGAACTTGTTTCGCAATCAAGCTAAAATAAATATGTTTAAACCAAATACTTTTGTAAAAATTTTAATTTACAGCACTCAGATTTAATCATTATCAAAAATTTGAAAAAAAAGGATTCAAGTTAAAGCTAATATTAAGTAAGAATGAGTCTGCCAACTTGGCTCAGTGGTTAACACGTCAGTTTAGTTATGTAAGGATTGCTGGCTGCATGGGTTCAAACCCCATTAGATGCATTCCAATGCTTATCCTTGAATAAGAAACTGTGCACTGATAGCTCAGTGCTACAAAATGTAGTTGGTTCCATGAACAGATTTCAGAGTGTTTCAATAAGCTTATAGCTTCCAACACATTGGAACAAAAATAAATTCTGTATGAACATAATGAATTTGAATTACCATTAGTCTTCCAAGGTGAGTTTTGAAATACTTTTGAACAGTTCTATTATAATAACATATCCAAAATAACATGGTGTCCATTCCCTAATGTTGTTTCAGAAATCACTGATAGATGATGATGAGGAAGAGACTTGGTATTATTTCCTCATGTTTACAATAGCTCTAATCAACATTAGATGTACAAGTTTCTGCCTTGAGAAATGTTGGAATTATCAAGAACAACAAGCAGCTCAAGGTAAAATTGGCCTAGTGGTTTTAGTATCTACCGCGTAACCTAGGGATAGTTAGTTTGAGCCCTCTGTTGTTTAGAACCATGTAAGCTCATATGACACCAGTACTGGCTAAGGTTAAAACCAGTACTGGTATATTCCAGACAGTGACTCAAGAGAGTGGTTCAAATAAAGTTAGTCTTTCATCGCAGTCGAGCTACAATAAGCAATAGTTGACACTAAAGTCTTGGCTGAATTTATAAGTCAGGTTTCTTTTTTATGGTTGAAAATAAGTATATTTTATATGCCATTTTAGGCTTTTACAAAATTAAAAAACTCTTCGAAATTTAGACCTAAATATTTTCTCTTTGGTTAAGAATAAGATTGAAGTTTTTCAGTCTAAATAGAAATACAGCTTGACCAGTATTTCATATTGTTAAGATTTAGTGATCTATTACAAAACTTTATCAGCTTTGCTTTCTATTATACTTTAAAGATCCTGCGAGTCAATTTTTTATGGTTTTATATCATAAATATAATGCTCAAATGAAGATTTATCAATATTGTAAGTTCCAAAGGCATTATTTGTAAAGATATTACCAAATTTACATTTCATGTTAATAAAGGGAGGTAAATAGAAATTTTTTTTTTTTATAAAGTCTAAGTCAAATTTTTTAATAAGAGATTTTAATGATTACATATAATGTGGGCAATATGTGCAGTACATATTTTACATATTCTTCGATGTTTGAAAATTGTTTTAGAAGCATAATTATATACATAATTATATAAAATTTCACTTCAGTGTGGTAACAACCTTAATTACAACATACAGGATCTTTAAACAACTAACTGATTTTCCCAGATGACTGTTATAGGGATCTGCTTTTTGTTAATTTATGGTTTGTAATACATTGTAACCTCTGCAGAATTGCCCTCTGGAGAGCAAGAAGTTCTTTACAACAATTAGTATCTAATTTTTCCCTTAATGTAGCCTCTCAAGAGCAACATCCCAAAAGATGTTGCTTCACATAAGTTGTATATATATCATACATGATGTTGAATATTTAATACATTTTTTTTTTAAATTTTGATGCCATTTTATACTTCTATTACATACAGAAAGCCAGAATACTGACATGTACAAAGAGAGGAAGCAGCCGGGGACCATTCATGAACAAGGATCAGGGAACCAGACTAAGGAAGGGAAAGAAGCAGTGGGCTACAGCTTCATTGACTTTCTGTCTTATGTATTTTATCTCCCCTTGTATTTCACTGGACCTATACTGACATATAATCTCTATAAAGAACAGGTAAGCTGAAAAAAATTACCTATAAGTTTTCAGAGATATTTATAACATACATTAGACAGCGTAAATAGTACTACTGTAGGCTGATCTTGGTCTGTACTGGTCACATTGGTAGAGTCTGAATAATGAATAAATGAGAACATATCATTATAAAATATAATTACTCTTTTCAGAATATTTTGTTCTTGAGAAACGTTGGATATTAATGTACTTTAGAGGTTTTCCATTTAATAAAAGAAAGCAAGGAGACCCTGGCCAAGTTAAAGTGACAAAATTACTATAATGATCATTAGATACTATGTATTGAGCAGAGAAGTGATGAATTTTGATTTCTTTCCGGGAACGTATTTCTGATAACCTCCCTTGATCTTTTACATAAATAATAATGATTATTTAGATAACCTTACTTTGTTCTTTTTAATATTCCATCAGGGTTTCCTCCCTTTGATATCAAAAAAGATATTATCCATCAATATGCTTTGATTTTCAGATGAATTCTCCAATACCAGAAAATCCCAGACCACACCTGAAATTGCAGACGCTACATCTGTTTCGCATTTGTTTCTGGGCGATGTTTAACGAGTTCCTTCTACATTTCTTGTACTTCAACGCATTACAACACAACACGGCCGTCCTGCGGTCAGTGTCGCTGTTCTCGCTGGCAGGTTTAGGCTACAGTCATGGACAGTTCTTTATGGTGAAATACCTAGTCATGTTTGGACTACCCGGCACCATAGCAAAGTTCGATTATTTGAATCCACCAGACCCACCCAACTGCATCTCCTATATATATCTGTACTCGGACATGTGGAAGTGAGTCCAAATTTTTCTGAAATCTTTTATGTCGATTTGTACTGAAGTATTAATAAAATCTTAACATTATGTTTCAAAATGTTTCAAGGTTGACTTTAAATTGCATTGCTTTCCTATGCTTATAAATGGTTCAAGGTTGACTTATATGGATACTTTAAGGGTATAGAGCTATATTGAGTAAAATATTGTTTTAAGATTTATATATGGTAAATTTACAATGTACATGTATGTTGTTTACATAATCTTAGGATCGATTCTCAAAAAGTTGTAACATAGAATTTCTGATATTAAATCACATGAATATTGTATGTTAACAGAATAAAACATTACAGTGCAAAATATTTTAGTGCTATTTTAAAAGGAGTTATATAACTGTTTAGCAATGATTTCATGCATGCAAACTTCACTCTTAAGGAAATATTCAAATATACATGTATTTCTTTCATAAAAGTATTTTGGAATTATAATTAATGTTAAAAATAAAAATTAAAAAACTACTAACAGTAGATAATTATATAGCTGTATACAAATGGTTTGATTTAAACTAACGCAAAATTACAAGATTTGCTACAAATATATATCAATATTGATCAAATGAGTATATGTGTACATGTTTAGTTTATACAAATTTATTTTAGTTTGATTTTGTTGGAAGCTTAAAACTTATTGAAACACTCAAATCCATTCCTGGAACATTTTCAAACCAGTACTTAGCATTGAGTGTAAAGTTTCTTGCTTAAGGAAACAAAGGCATTTGAACCTACGCCGCCAGCAATCCTCAGAATACTAGTCCAAGGTGTTAACCTCCCAACCATGCAACCACACATGTTTCACAAAATCCAGCAAAATATTATTAAGTACAGTTAAGACAATGTCTGATGAAATATTGGGATTAAATAAAAATCATCTGGTGCCAATATAATCCAATATAGATGTAAAGCTGATCTGAAAAACAATTATATTATTTGATAGGAAAATAACATTCCATTTTGGTCTATGAATTATCAGTGTCTCATTATTACTAATGATGAACTGGGTTATTTAGGTACTTCAAAGAAATATCTTCATTATGAAGGATTAAAGGCTTACGGAATTATTTATTTTCATCTTATGGTATGAAATTTATCATGTTTCACTCGTAGCTAATGCCACTCATGAAATATAAATTATTTTCATACCACTTGATGAGAATATATTCTATATTTGTAGAAAAATCTTGAATTTTCTGTGTATTATATAATTGTTTTCTCTTAAAACATTTGACATTACAATTAAAAAGACTTCCCCTTTAACATTCTGTGTATTGGCTGAATTAGAAAAAAACTTAAATATCCTCTATTTATGTAGAAATAACTGCTTAATGGTTGAATTATTAGATTTGTTTGAACATTGGGATTATAGTATTATTTACTTATACAGTTGCTATTACTTATCTTTTTTAGATGTTTTGACAAAGGTTTATACAGCTTTTTGAAAAGGTGAGTTTTTAATAGATGCAATCAGTTCTAGTTCTGTTACTACATTATATTATAGTATGTTGTTTACTTATCAATTATAAGGGAGAGCATTGGATTTGTCATCCAGGATCCGAGGTTATAAATAAATGAGCATAAACTCAGATCTCAGGTATTTGATTGGTCAGAAACCAACACAGAATGTATATTGAACCAATGAAAATCCTGGGATTTGCGACACAACTCAGATTAAAGTTTTAAAACCTCGGGGCCTGGGGTCAATGGTTTGATCCTCGGGATAAGGTGTATTTATCCCGGATATTTGAGTCTAATAGTCATTTGTCTTTCAGAATTTATTTGGGATAAGTAGTTGGTCACTTGCAGAGAAATTGGTAATAACTGGTAAGTATACCAGGTAAGCTTGTTTGGTGTACTGACCACTAAATGGTATGACCAAAATAGTGTTGAAATTGTTGTAAAAACCAGACAAAAGAAACAAACAAAGCTATGGTATATACAATGACTTGTACTGGTGATGACATGGTCAAGCTTTATTGTCCTAGTACAATGTTTAAATGCATTCTATATAAGTTATGTATTTAACTCACTACAGTGTTGCAGCAGTATGTATAGATGCTTGCTGAAATCAGGATCACAGAGTAGAAAAATATCGCGTTTTTATCTGATTCTTACATTTTTCATTTTATCGTATAATTATCTTGTACAAATCATTGTGAAGAGATGAATAAGATGTTTTAAAGTTCATGTAGTTTGGTAAAAAGCTGAGAGTTTAGCATTTAATCTTTCAACCGCCTTGTCCAGTATATACAGAAATACAAATACAGTATTTAGTGTGGTGCTCAAACACTTTTTTTCAGTCTCTGACTCGTAAATTATAACGTTAGAATGTATAGCCATTAATTTTATTGGTCACTGATTTGTAATTAAGCTACAAATATTTGATTTCTATAAATGTCTCATACTTAATAATCATGTACAGAGAGAATCCTATTTCAGCGGTAATTTTAGCTACCTTATTACACATTTTTATTAGGTTATCCGGTTATCCATTGTTCCAATTTTTTTCCTATAAGCAGGCTTTTGTTGTCACGGAGATAGGCAATTTTCTGGTGATTGACTGAAGATTAAGGTTTCAGATTGCTTCTATATTTATTCTATTTCTGTTTGAAGAACTTTTATCCACTAATTATGTTTGACATTTTCATGTAATAAACATCATGGGTTTAAATGGAAAAAAAACCAAGACAACTTGGGGGAAAAATGAAGGTTTGACAATGATGTTGTGCTTGAGACTTTAGCCTTAGCCTTACCCTTAACCTGCTGGTAGGGACTGAATCTTCCCATGCTGCCAGTGCAGACCAAGATCAGACAAGACAGAAGTACTGGCTGATCTTGGTGGGTGGGGATTGAATCTATGCGTGCGGCAAGTACCGTTCTAGATCAGCTGATACTTCAGTATTGTCTGATGAAGGTCTGCACAGATCCATTTTCAATCAATACATATTTTTGAACTTTTCTCTTAAAATAATAAACGGTTTTAGGCCGCTATTCCATTGGTACGCGATCCGTGACCTGCATCCGTGATCCGTGTCCGGTGCATGTCCGTGAGTATTATTCCATAGGTACGTTATTTTCTATGATGTTAAGCACTTGATTTATTGCCATCACCAGTGTTTTGAAACTGGATCTAGAACACTGGTGATGGCAATAAATCAAGTGCTTAACATCATTCCGCAAAAACGCTCGGTTTATGAGAAGCATCTTTCTACACGTGCAATCGGAACGCCGCGCTCGCCACGTGCTACCGGAATGCCGCGATTTACACGTGCAAACGGAGGTAGTGACTATGAACAAATAAGGGAGTCGGACAGGCACATGGGTCGGCGCCATCAGCTCTACAACAGGATTCATTGCGACAACTGTGAACGTAATAATCACATTACGGCTCAGTGCAGACTAACAAATGATGTTACAAATAGCAGACGACTCGATTATGGATGGAATCAACCCCCTGGCCGACGAGATGGAAAAACTAAACTATATAGACATATGCATTATTCACATTAGGATATTTTTGACAGGCACTCACATGACACTATGTATAGCTCAGAAATTAGGTATGGGTTTTTAATTAGTTTATTTTATGATTGTAATTCATACAAATGTAAATGTTTTTATGAAAATAACTTTAACAATTTTATCTAACAAATTTTATGAGGTTAGTAATATAAGTTACAGCGTTAGTCTTAAAAATGCATGTGAGTCTTTTAAAATACATTATCTATGTACATCGGAAACAGAAGAACAATATGATACAGTAATATCAATTATCTGCTATTCATTTTACCAATATCTATGGATACTGGCATTTATAAGCGTTGTTAAATTATGCTGTAGCGTTCATACATACACATTAATTTTTAAACTGCTATCAAATTTGTACCGTTATTATCGGTTTAAATCGTGCTTTGTTGATAATTTATTTTTTCAATACTTTTAATAGCTGTTATAAAAGACGACTACTTAGTTTAGAATATAATGTAAACAAGAAAAAAGCTTACTACTTTACATAAACCTGGAAATGGAAATAATGTTACAAATCAAAACAATATCAACACTTTTGACTATTTTTCTAAGGGCTTGCGGTTTTTTTGCGTTCGTCAATATACAACATTTGATGCAAAAATGGATGAAATCAGATATCATCTAGGAAAAATGAACAAACCAGATATCTTTGGTATTTGTGAAACATATCTATTAATGAAAATATTCATAATAATGAATTGAAAATAGAAAACTTTGTTTTGAAAGAAAGGATAGAAATGGAAGAAACGGAGGGGGGTTGATAGTTTTCATAAATGAGAAAGTGCCCTACAAACGTCGAAATGACCTAGAAAATGAAAATTTAGAATCTCTTTGGATAGAGATAAACTACCCTAATACAAAAAACGTTTCTAGTAAACTATGTATAACCGCCTCCAAAAGTACGTCAATCATGGATTGATGAGTACGAACAGCAACTTGATGAAATTGATTCTAAATATTCTGAGTATTATATTCTAGGCGATGTAAATATTAATTTTAATGCCTGATAAACTCAGAAACAAGTTCAATAATACAAAATGGTCTAATTTAATATCAAAAATTTGGTCTTAAGCAATTCATTCAAACTCCAACAAGAACAACTAAAACCAGTGCAACAATTATTGATCATATTTATGGCAGTGTGAATAGTCATTCACATGTATGTAATATATTTGTATCAAATTTATCAATAAGTGATCACTTCCCTGTCTGTTTCATTAGAACAGTTAAATCACGAGTTAAACGTGGTTTCCATAAGACAATGAAATATAGATCATTCAAGACATTTAATGAACAATCTTTTCAGACTGATTTAGCTCGATCTTCTCTAGAATCTGTGGAGTATATATTGTTGATCCAAATTTAGCTTTACAAACCTTTTCTTCAATAGTAAAAGATATTATTACCAAACATGCTCCCAATAAAAGAAAAAGAGAATTAAATTTGATGCACAGCCTAAATGGTTCACTGATGAAATTAAAGCAATGATATTTTTTAAGAGATAAATTCACAAAAATGGAGAATTTCGATAATAATAAATTATTACGAAATAAAATAAATTCAGAGATTAAGAAAAGCAAAAAGAATTTCTTCAATAATGCAATAAATGAAAGAAAAAATCCAAAATACATTTGGCAAAATATTAATGATTTAACTAATTTAGGTAAAAAGGAAAATGTACTTATTCCCCGAACGACTCACTTTGGCGATACTACATTTACTGATCATGCTAATATTATAAATGAATTGAACAAAACATTTTGTAAACATTTCTAATATTGTCGAAAAAGTACAGTTATCTAACGACGAATTTAAAATATTGAAGGATCAGTTAGATAATAAATTGAAATGGAAAGAATTCAAAATTGAAAGCATTTCTGCATTTGAAGTTAAAAACATTTTGATAAACTAGATGCAAATAAAGCCACTGGACTAGATGAACTAGGTCCAAAAATAATAAAATCGTGTGGTGACTTTGCGACGACCCCAATGATTGCTAGCATAATTAATAACCAGTATAAAGACAAGGAAAATATTTCCTGATGAAATTGAAAATGCCCGAGTTATTCCAATTTTCAAATCTGGACTGAAAGATGATCCGAGCAACTATCGACCTATTTCTAATCTTGCCTACAATATCTAAGATTTTTTGAACGTCACATAGCTAATCAGTTACAGCATTTTTTCCAAAAAACAAATATTTTACATAATAAACAATCAGGATTTCGAAAGAATCATTCATGCAATACGGCCCTAATTCATTTGATAGACCCTGGCTAAAAGATTTGATAGTGGCAAAATATATAGGTACAGTATTTTTAGACCTGCAAAAGGCGTTTGATTTAGTTGACCATGAAATACTTTTATATAAACTCAAACTTTATCACTTTCCTGTCACATCATTAAAACTGTTTCATTCGTATCTGTCTAATCGTATGGCAAATAATTCAAATTGGAGACTTAAAATCTGACGTACAATATGTTACCTCTGGCGTTCCACAAGGCTCAATATTAGGTCCTTTACTGTTTCTTCTTTATATAAATGATCTCCCAAATATTTGCGAGGATGTTAACATAGATTTATATGCTGATGATTCCACGTTGCATAAATCTGGAGATGACATATCAGTTATAGAAGAAAAAACTACAATATAGCCTTAATATGATTATTAAGTGGTGTAAAATAAATAATATGCTTTTACACCCTAAAAAATCTAAAAGTATGCTGGTAGGTAGTAGACAAAAGCTAAAGATTGCAAAAGCATTAAATTTGAAAATTAACGACTCAACTCTTGACAATGTAGAATCACAAAACTGCTTGGTATTTATGTTGAAAATACACTCAATTGGCACTGTCAGGTAAATTGATGTGTGTAAAAAATTGAACTCTAAAGTTAATTTATTTAGGCGTATAAAGTAGCTTTTTAAATAAGGAATCTCGCATGCTTTTTTATAATGCATACCTTCTTCCTATTTTTGATTATTGTTGTAATATATGGGGAAAAAGAAACAAAAAATATATATGCCAAATATACAAAATACAAACACGAATTTGCAAAATTATTCTAGACCTTCCAAAGAGAAAGCAATCAGAAAATTTATACAAAAGATTAAAAATATTGCCTTTCAAGAAAAGATGTATTTTCCACAGCGGTGTCCAAGTATATAAAGCATTGAATAATATGTCCCCTCAATATATCCGAGACTTACTTACCATATCTAATAATCAAAAGTATAATCTAAGATCGATATCTCACGGAAATTTAATTTCGTCTTACAAACCACGTACTAATTATTTTAATGACACATTCCAATTTTAATGCCATGGTTATTTGGAATTCCATACCACTGACTATAAGAAGAAAAACAAAATTGTCAATATTTAAGAAATGTTTCAAGAAATACTTATTTAATCAATTTTAGCACGGTCCGTATGTCTTATATATACAGGATACGCTCTTTATATTCATACATGTGTTTTTATTATTATGTTTTCTAATAATGGGTGTCTGTCTTAGTTTCAAGTTTTTTGACTGTGTTAGATTTGTTAATTTTGTAAGTTAATTTTACATTTTAAATTGCAGATTAAAATGATGAACGATTAAAGTATTATGTTTAATGATAAATAAAATGAATTGCGTGAATGTTCAGTATATGTGTTAAGATATATGTTTAAATTGAGATAACCATTTAACCATTTCTTTTACATGTTATATTTTCTTTGATTGATATGTGTTCTTTTGTGGGTGTGTTTTTTTTATTTTTATTTTAGAATGCCGCATTGTAAATAAGATGTTGCAATCTGTATATGTCTTAATGTGTTACCTTCGGTAAATAAAGTTATTATTAGTCCCCTACCGGTTTACCGGAGGGGACTTTAGGTTTACCCTCCGTCCGTCTGTCCGTCCGTCAGTCCGTCCGTCTGTTCGTCCGTCAGTCCGTCCGTCCACAAAACTGGATCCCGCGATAATGCAAAAAGTACTGAAAATATTTTAATGAAACTTGATATATGGATAGATGGCAGTATGGAGATTATGCACGTCTTTTTCTTTTCTTCCTATGTTGAAAATTCTGGTTGCTATGGCAACAAATAGACTGAAAATATGGCAAATTTTACACATAATCTGGATCCCGCGATAACGCAAAAAGTACTGAAAATATTTTTATGAAACTTGATATATGGATAGATGACAGAATGGAGATTATGCACGTCTTTTTCTTTTCTTCCTATGTTGAAAATTCTGGTTGCTATGGCAACAAATAGACTGAAAATATGGCAAATTTTACACATAACCTTGATCCAGTGATAACACAAAAAGTACTGAAAATATGTTTATGAAACTTGACATACTGGTAAATGGCAGTATGGAAATTATGCACATCCTTTTTTTACATCCCCTGTTGAAAATTCTGGTTGCTATGGCAACAAATAGACTGAATTTCAAGATTTCTGATTCTAGTTTTTAAGTTTTTTCACTATAAGTTCTTTATTTCTTAAAAGGTATTTTTTCTTCAAACTTTAAATATAAGTTGCTTGTCATCAACCACATCATATGTGACAAGGTTTACAACTCTAGCACAAAAATTATCAGAATTACCTCCCTTGAACTTAAAATTTTCATTAAAAAATTTTTTAATAACTTCTTTTTCTGAATGTATCTACTTCAAACTTCATATAAATGTTTCTTATTGTCACTCAACATTTGTGAGTGTTCAATACTCTAGCAAGACTATAGGGAGAATTATGCCCCTTTTGAACTTAGACTTTTTTTTGAGAAATTGGTAATTTTTACTCCAACTTCTTCAATCATGATAGGATTTTTAAAAAATGTTATATTTTGATAACAGGGACGTTTAAAAAATAACTTTAGAGTGTCCTTCAGTCCGTCTGTCTGTACATAAAAACTGTTTCCTGTGATCACTTTTAAAGAACTTTTTCAACAAATTTACTTAAAATAGGAACCTAAGTGAATGGCCAATGGCCCTTCAGAATGTTGCTTGGGCTCTTACCGGTAGGGGACTTATGGATTGCTTGCAATACTATGATAATTGCTTGTTATTATTATTATTATTATTATATACTTTTAATTATAGTATAGCGAACAGAGGATAATTATTTGTAAAACATGATATAATTTCATTCTAATACCAAAACCAGTTGTAACATCAAAGAATTAGGTAAAAAGAAAAAGGAAAAACATTGAATACCAATTAGGTTTTTGAATAACATCTCTTTAGGAACCGAAGACCAGATGTTGTTTTTTTAATCTGTCATTGGTGCATCATAAACTTATGGGTTCTCTAACACTATTTTGGTGAGCTTTTTAGTATTTTCTTTCGAAATCGATAAAGTATTTAATTTCGTTTGAGGCATTTTGTCGTGACGAGACCTGTCCGTGACTGTCCGCGTCCGTAAAAAATCGCTCATCCTGCGAAACGTCGCGGATGCCGTCGTGGAAGCGGATTGTAAACAGACAAAAGAAATATATTCAACGTATTCTTTGATTAGCGAATCGGTAGCAGACGCGGATGACGGACGCGGACCACTGATCACGTATAAATGGAATAGCGGCCTTATCCAAATTGCAAGACAGACAAGTCCTTTTAGCATGGTTTGGTTAACCAGGCTGTACATGGCCTTTAAGGTTGAGTACTTAAATTTGCTGACTTTGAACCACTGGTCTCTCGCAACTTTGGATCCTTGTGATAAAGCTAGCTTACAGAAGGTTAGTGGTTCTACATATGCCGTTTTTTATACCTAAAATATTGGACTAAGCTCTTCCTACACCAGGAGAGCTGGACAATAATCACATGAAAATATCTTAATTTATATAAGTCCCTTGATGAACCAGCAGATTTGAGAGATCTTCTTGAACTCACAGTATAACTTAATAATTAAATCTAATGAAATGGTACTGATAAAATGATTTAATGATTAATACTGAAAACATTCACGAAATATTTTTCATCATTACAAAATTTCTGTAACAGTTAACTCCCTTTGCACATGCTTGATTTTTTAAGGTTTTATATGTTTGTTTCATACATTGACATATATGAAATCATTTTTTCTTGAGGCACGAAGAATCAATTAACACTTCAGAAGAGAGAATGTATTGCCTCCAAATTATTCTTCCAGTATCATGATAATCTAAAGGGCATTAGGTGCAACTGTTATATTTTAAGCTTTTAC